>NW_021851024.1:0-752 GCF_003651465.1 Formica exsecta
TGATTATACTTTCTCACATTTGGACAACAGGATTCGGCTTTCTCATCTTCGAGGATGAAGAAGCAGTGAACAGATGCATCGCGGAGCATTTTGTCAACCTAAATGGAAAACAGGTATAACACATCAATACACCATCGCCATGTAACCCTCTTTACGAATTATTGTATATTTGTTAGTTTATGATATAAGTATACCGTTTAATTAATGTGTGTGTGACTGTATTTTATATTTAGAATTAAATATTACTTTTATTTAAGAAATAGAGTATTATATGAGCATTAATGTATGCAGAATTTATATTAATTAATATAAAGTAATTAATTAGCCTAAAATATGCAATAAATATACAATAATTCGTAAAGAGGGTTACATGGCGATGGTGTATTGATGTGTTATACCTGTTTTCCATTTAGGTTGACAAAATGCTCTGCGATGCATCTGTCCACTGCTTCTTCATCCTCGAAGCTGAGAAAGCCGAATCCTGTTGTCCAAATGTGAGAAAATATAATCAAAAACATGCTCAACAAAACAATGCGAGAAATGAAATATTAAAAATTGTTATTTTTCATCTTAATATAAAAAGATCCTAATATAAAAATTAATTTACACTCACCCCTGGATTTCTTTTTTTCCTGATCGTACATTCTGACCACTTCCATAACTTTGCCAAAGCGAATAAAATAGGATCTTAGGTCTGTCTCCGTCACATTACTTGGCAAACCACCAAAAAAAACTTTTGGGAAACCACCACT
>NW_021851024.1:6640-7013 GCF_003651465.1 Formica exsecta
ATGGCGATGTTGTATTGATGTGTTATACCTGTTTTCCATTTAGGTTGACAAAATGCTCTGCGATGCATCTGTCCACTGCTTCTTCATCCTCGAAGCTGAGAAAGCCGAATCCTGTTGTCCAAATGTGAGAAAGTATAATCAAAAACATGCTCGCCAGAACAATGCGAGAAATGATATATTAAAAATTGTTATTTTTCATTGAGATCTTTAATAAGCATTAATGTATGCAGAATTTATATTCTTTTAAATAATAAAGCTTCTATAATAAATATATTATTATTTTAAAAAATGTTGGTTTATGATATAAGTATGCGGTATACGGTATAAGTATAACAGTATACTTATATCATAAACTAACATTTTTTTAAATAAT
>NW_021851025.1:0-743 GCF_003651465.1 Formica exsecta
CTACCCGTGGTTATGCCGTGCTTCCCGGTTGCTGGGACGGCGCATTCTCGATCCTTTGCGTTAAACCACGTCACGGGCTACCCGTGGTTATGCCGAGCTTCCCGGTTGCTGGGACGGCGCACTCTTAGTTCATAAGACCGTACCGCGCCCCGCGCACCGTTCAACCTGGACGGCCGTTCGTATATACCGCGACCGTTTCCACCGTAAGACCACTTTGGTCTCCGTGTATCTTTCCGTCTAAATACCGCGAACCGTTAAACTGTAATACCGCTTTGTACATATACCGCGACCTGCTCTATTGTAAGACCATTGTAAATATACCGTAACCAGTAAGACCGCTCCGGTCTCCGCGTCCTGATAGACTCTAGCACCGTTTGTATATACCGCGACCTGCTCAGATTGTAAGCCCGCACTGTATATACCGCGCATTCTGACTGTAGAGTTAATTAGACATTAAGATTCCCGCCAAGTGTCGCGCCGATTCCACATTTACGCACGGCCTTCAGACTATTAAGGAGCGTCAGTCCTTTTAAGGATAGAACGCCGAGAACGCCGACGCCCCGTCCTTTTAAGGATAAGGCCGCCAGGCAGTTGGAATTACATCGAAGGCCACACGACACCCGGTAGTGTTTAAGATCTGTACTGTACCACAAAGAGTAATCATAGTTTATTTGCATGCGAACACCGCGATTGCAGAACACGGCCGCTTGAGCCACGCTCGCTTCCCGAGCTCCACGCGCACC
>NW_021851025.1:5200-5694 GCF_003651465.1 Formica exsecta
GTTTCACACGAATACTGTTTTCTAAAGCCCGACTGATGTTCTGTTATAATACAATTATCTTCCAAATACGTTTCAATTTGCTTTTTAACTACTAATTCTAACACTTTTTCAAATATTGGTAACATATTTATAGGCCTAAATTCACTTGCTTTTCTAGCTTTCTCTACTTTTGGAATCGGTATTTTTGTAGACGTTTTCCAACCTTTTGGACAGCAACCTTCCTTCAAAGAATTGTAACGATGCCGTTACCAGCCTCGCGGGCCGACCAGCCGCCCGCAATTCTGAGGCTCGGCGCCAATGGCGCCCCTAAGCTCCCACACCCGTGTCGCGGCCCCACCGTGGGACCGCCCCACCACGCACCGACGCGCGTGAGTGGGAGGCCGGCCGCCAGTATATAAGGCGCTTCGGCGAGCGTAACGTTACCAGTTCCCGATCCCGAGTCCTACCTAGTACAACTTCTGATCCGAAACCTATACCGCGTTACACCAGGCTAC
>NW_021851026.1:0-725 GCF_003651465.1 Formica exsecta
CTTTGTTCATTGATTTATATGTGTAAACGCGTAGCGTGCGAGGGAGTGCACTGCTATTTCGGAGGTGTGTGAGTTGTGTAATACGGCGTGCGAGGGACCGCACTAGCTGTATTATGTGTCTGTTGCTAAATACAATAGTGGCGTGCGAGGGACCGCACTGCTATATTGTAATTAGGTGTGTTGCTTGTGTGATGAATAAGCCAGGTGATACTCGAATTATAATTCTCACTTGGATACACGAGGAGTAGATATTCGAATATAAAAATAATTAATGTGTTGAACGCGTGGCGGAATAAAGTGATACGTTGCACGCTTGGTAGTAGTAAAGAAGTATGAGGGGTTTTATGCTTCAAAATAATCAACTAGAATTTTAACACTATAATATATTTATTCACTACTTGTACACTAATACACTTAAGAGTTAAGGTTGTAACTAAAGTTAAAGTTAAACTAGAGTTTGAATTGAATTAGAGTTAGAGTTAAACTAGAGTTTGAATTGAATTAGAGTTAGAGTTAAACTAGAGTTTGAATTGAATTAGAGTTAGAGTTAAACTAGAGTTTGAATTGAATTAGAGTTAGAGTTAAACTAGAGTTTGAATTGGATTAGAGTTAGAGTTAGATTCGGAATCCCGAATTTGAGTTGTTGTTGGTACGAGGTCGCGGATAAGACTGACGAAGTGGGAGCCTGCACTCAGGTCCTTCGTTTCGGCGGCTCGGCCGCTGCC
>NW_021851027.1:0-237 GCF_003651465.1 Formica exsecta
TTCTAATGCTCTCCGATAACATTATATTGCAAAAGGCAACTCTATTAGAATAAACCATCAATTTTCATATTTCTCATTGCTATAAAAAATAAGTTCAACCATTATGTCAAAAAGAGTTAAATAGATTAAGTCTTGTCCTATAAAGTATTTAATCCAATAAAATAAATAATATTTATTATATAATTTATAAAGAAAATTATTACCTTATTTTTCTTTTTTGGCTAATGCTTAACATTT
>NW_021851028.1:0-419 GCF_003651465.1 Formica exsecta
CTTGATGTGTTATGAAAATATTGATCAAATCTCGTTTAAAGGCACCTAACTAAGTCGTTCCGAACGAATGAAAATAGCGTACATAGCAATTTTAGCTCTGTGTGCCGAGAAGCGTTGTTCCTCTATTTCCCTGATGTGTTATGAAAATTTTCATCAAATCTCACTTAAAGGCACGTAACTAAGTCGTTCCAAACAAAGGAAACTTGCGTACAGATCTTAGCTCTGTGTGCCGAGAAGCGTTGTTCCTCAATTTCCTTGATGTATTGTGAAAACTTTCGGTATATCTCACTTACAGGTACGTAACTTAGACGTTCCGAAGAAAAGAAACTTGCGTACACAGCGATCTTAGCTCTGTGTGCCGAGAAATGATGTTTCTCAATTTCCTTCATGTGTTATGAAAATTTTCGGTAATTCTCGCT
>NW_021851029.1:0-486 GCF_003651465.1 Formica exsecta
GTGCCTGTAAGCGAGATTTGCCGAAAATTTTCAGAATACATCAAGAAAATTTAGGAAAAACGCTTCTCCGCTCACAGAGCTAAGATCGCTATTTACGCCAGTTTCCTTCGTTCGGAGCGACTTAGTTACGTGCCTGTAAGCGAGATTTGCCGAAAATTTTCAGAATACATCAAGAAAATTTAGGAAAAACGCTTCTCCGCTCACAGAGCTAAGATCGCTATTTACGCCAGTTTCCTTCGTTCGGAGCGACTTAGTTACGTGCCTGTAAGCGAGATTTGCCGAAAATTTTCAGAATACATCAAGAAAATTTAGGAAAAACGCTTCTCCGCTCACAGAGCTAAGATCGCTATTTACGCCAGTTTCCTTCGTTCGGAGCGACTTAGTTACGTGCCTGTAAGTGAGATATACCGTCAGTTTTCATAACACATCAATGAAATTGAAGAACAATTCTTCTCGGCTCACAGAGATAAGATCGCTATGTACGCA
>NW_021851030.1:0-3071 GCF_003651465.1 Formica exsecta
CGCGCCAAGTTCATGCAAAGCCGCGAGACACTCCGGGTATCTATACGCAAGTCGAACAGTTACGAGTATCTTAGATTATCGGACCTCAATAACAGCTGATTATGATAACTGCGCCAGATGAACCAGATTAGATTATGTTTTACTTAGCAATCGCAACGTTCTCCAACATTATTTGTTTATGTTTAGCATTCAATGAACAAAGATAAAATCATTGTACGAACGTTGATATTGTCAAATAGAATATAGTCTTAACAAAGCTGCGAAAAGAAACAAGTAAACTTGGACTGTTGGTAAATTAGATATATTAATATGCCGATATTGATTACGATAACTTCTGTGCCAGATTAAGCTACGTTTTACTTGGCGGTCGCAATGCTCTCAAACATTATCTGTCTATATTTCGCATTCAATCAATAAGGATAAAATCATTTTACTCATTTTACGATTGTCAAATAGAATATAGCAAAACTTAACAAAGCTACATGGTAATGTCTCGAAAAGGAACGAATGAATTTGGACAGTTGGGACAGTTGATATATTAATATGCCGATATTGATTACGATAACTTCTGTGCCAGATTAAGCTACGTTTTACTTGGCGATCGCAACGCTCTCAAACGTTATCAATTATATTTAGCATTCAATGAACAAAGATAAAATCATTTTACGAACGTTGATATCGTCAAATAGAATATAGTCTTAACAAAGCTGCGAAAAGAAACAAGTAAACTTGGACTGTTGGTAAATTAGATATATTAATATGCCGATATTGATTACGATAACTTCTGTGCCAGATTAAGCTACGTTTTACTTGGCGATCGCAACGCTCTCAAACGTTATCAATTATATTTAGCATTCAATGAACAAAGATAAAATCATTTTACGAACGTTGATATCGTCAAATAGAATATAGTCTTAACAAAGCTGCGAAAAGAAACAAGTAAACTTGGACTGTTGGTAAATTAGATATATTAATATGCCGATATTGATTACGATAACTTCTGTGCCAGATTAGATTACGTTTTACTTGGCGATTGCAACGCTCTCCAACATTATCTATTTATGTTTAGCATTCAATGAACAAGGATAAAGTCATTTTACGAACGTTGATATCGTCAAATAGAATATAGCCTTAACAGAACTGCCAAAAGGAACGAATGAACTTAGACTGTTGGTAAATTAAATATATTAATATGCCGATATTGATTACGATAACTTCTGTGCCAGATTAAGCTACGTTTTACTTGGCGATTGCAACGCTCTCCAACATTATCTATTTATGTTTAGCATTCAATGAACAAGGATAAAGTCATTTTACGAACGTTGATATCGTCAAATAGAATATAGTCTTAACAAAGCTACGAAAAGGAACGAGTGAACTTGGACTGTTGATAAATTAGATATATTAATATGCCGATATTGATTACGATAACTTCTGTGCCAGATTAAGCTACGTTTTACTTGGCGATTGCAACGCTCTCCAACATTATCTATTTATGTTTAGCATTCAATGAACAAGGATAAAGTCATTTTACGAACGTTGATATCGTCAAATAGAATATAGTCTTAACAAAGCTACGAAAAGGAACGAGTGAACTTGGACTGTTGATAAATTAGATATATTAATATGCCGATATTGATTACGATAACTTCTGTGCCAGATTAAGCTACGTTTTACTTGGCGATTGCAACGCTCTCCAACATTATCTATTTATGTTTAGCATTCAATGAACAAGGATAAAGTCATTTTACGAACGTTGATATCGTCAAATAGAATATAGTCTTAACAAAGCTACGAAAAGGAACGAGTGAACTTGGACTGTTGATAAATTAGATATATTAATATGCCGATATTGATTACGATAACTTCTGTGCCAGATTAAGCTACGTTTTACTTGGCGATTGCAACGCTCTCCAACATTATCTATTTATGTTTAGCATTCAATGAACAAGGATAAAGTCATTTTACGAACGTTGATATCGTCAAATAGAATATAGTCTTAACAGAGCTGCGAAAAGGGACGAGTAAACTTGGATTGTTGGTAAATTAGATATATTAATATGCCGATATTGATTACGATAACTTCTGTGCCAGATTAAGCTACGTTTTACTTGGCGATCGCAACGCTCTCAAACATGATCTATCTATATTTAGCATTCAATGAACAAAGATAAAATCATTTTACGAACGTTGATATCGTCAAATAGAATATAGTCTTAACAGAGCTGCGAAAAGGGACGAGTAAACTTGGATTGTTGGTAAATTAGATATATTAATATGCCGATATTGATTACGATAACTTCTGTGCCAGATTAAGCTACGTTTTACTTGGCGATCGCAACGCTCTCAAACATGATCTATCTATATTTAGCATTCAATGAACAAAGATAAAATCATTTTACGAACGTTGATATCGTCAAATAGAATATAGTCTTAACAGAGCTGCGAAAAGGGACGAGTAAACTTGGATTGTTGGTAAATTAGATATATTAATATGCCGATATTGATTACGATAACTTCTGTGCCAGATTAAGCTACGTTTTACTTGGCGATCGCAACGCTCTCAAACATGATCTATCTATATTTAGCATTCAATGAACAAAGATAAAATCATTTTACGAACGTTGATATCGTCAAATAGAATATAGTCTTAACAGAGCTGCGAAAAGGGACGAGTAAACTTGGATTGTTGGTAAATTAGATATATTAATATGCCGATATTGATTACGATAACTTCTGTGCCAGATTAAGCTACGTTTTACTTGGCGATCGCAACGCTCTCAAACATGATCTATCTATATTTAGCATTCAATGAACAAAGATAAAATCATTTTACGAACGTTGATATCGTCAAATAGAATATAGTCTTAACAGAGCTGCGAAAAGGGACGAGTAAACTTGGATTGTTGGTAAATTAGATATATTAATATGCCGATATTGATTACGATAACTTCTGTGCCAGATTAAGCTACGTTTTACTTGGCGATCGCAACGCTCTCAAACATGATCTATCTATATTTAGCATTCAATGAACAAAGATAAAATCATTTTACGAACGTTGATATCGTCAA
>NW_021851030.1:19552-20057 GCF_003651465.1 Formica exsecta
AGTTTTTACACACTTTCTATAGCGCAATGATTATGACAACGAAAATGACGGCAATGACAATAAAGGCATGAAACAAGTTTTCATATGGCCGAATTCTTATTTATCATTATCTTAATAATACTTAAGTTCATATTATCAATGTACATATTGTGTATGATTGGCGAAATAAGATCAATGACAATAATAATTATTTATCGGAAATATGTGATATGAAGTCATTTATCGAATTTCATTAATTAATTATTATTGTCATTCGCGCTAATGAGAGATCGCTTCGATCATTCGTGCAAAGCTATTATTATTTATAGCAAGATAAACGCCATTACATTAAATTAAATTAGCGCATTTACATATATAATATTTATCAATTGAAGTTTAAAATAAAATTACATTGTTTCAAAAGAGTATTAAATAGTTTCAAAAGAAAAGTTACATATATAATATTTATCAATTGAAGTTTAAAATAAAATTACATTGTTTCAAAAGAGTATTAAATAGTTTCAAA
>NW_021851031.1:0-249 GCF_003651465.1 Formica exsecta
GCTCTTTAGCGATTTGATTTGTCGCTCGTATTCTTTCTTTTAATTTCTGGGCGTAGTTATCGTAAGTATACGTAGGTTTCGGCGACGTTGTTAGCGCTGTTGGTAAGATTGCTTGATGTCCGTATACTACTTCGAAAGGAGTAAATCCTGTTGTCGTATGAGGGGTAGTGTTGTACGTAAACATGGCATAAGGTATCCACTCAACCCAGTCTGTCTGGTCGGCATTTATATAATGTCGTAAGTACTCAG
>NW_021851032.1:0-870 GCF_003651465.1 Formica exsecta
TTTAACTTTAAATAAAATATTTAAATGATTATTGACTATTATAATATTCAATCATTTAAAAAATTTATTAAATATTTTAATAATATTTAATATTAAAATTAAATTTAATAATATTAAATAATGTTTAATAATATTTAATAATATTTAATAAATTTTAACATTATATATAATATTCAACGATATATATTTATTTATATTATTACCTGATATTATTCACTCATGAAATGTCACCGAACTGTCACCAAACTGTCGAACTAACTCGATAACATTCGTTCGACCACATTCGATTCACATCATCGACCATCAATCAGACACGCATTTTTAAATATTCTTTAAATATATTTATACTACGAATATTTACTAACCCCGCTCACGATGTACAAAGTGTCACCGAACTGTCACCGAACTGTCACACCAAACTGTCAAACATCGAACTAAACTCGATTAAACGTTCACACCTCTCATCGACGCATCATCGACCGCCAATCAGACACGCGGTAAAATGGCAACAATACGTGCGATACATATCGACTCAAAACGCTCATTTCACGCGTCTACATGACTTTTTTTATAGAGGATAATTGAATAAGTACAATCTGTTTAACTACATATGCTGTTAAATATAACGAAAAAAATGTTATATTAACAATATTCATCTCGAATTGGATTAAGTTTAGTTACTTTATTAACAGTATTAACCACGATATACATATGTTTTTATTTTAATAACCGACATTTTTTTCAATAGAAAATACTGTTTTTGACAATCGATTGGATTATTTTTAATTACATTGAGATAACATTACTTCTTTTTGTTTATTGATTACTTATATATAATATAATAATGATTCACAAGAGTTATTGATTGAC
>NW_021851032.1:19210-19986 GCF_003651465.1 Formica exsecta
TATTAGACGTAAAACTCCGGATAAGCTACTTGGTAGCGTCGCGGCCCCTGTACATAGGCAAACCGTTGACAAGCTGGAACGAATTTTTATATATACTTGGCGTCGCGACGCTACCGCGTCGCTTGATTAATAATATTGAACAAAATTATTACCTAATATTATATTTCTTCTCCTTCTTTTTTCCTTTTCTCTCTCTCTCTCTCTTTCTTCGTCTTTCTTTAACTTTAAATAAAATATTTAAATGATTATTGACTATTATAATATTCAATCATTTAAAAAATTTATTAAATAATTTAATAATATTTAATATTAAAATTAAATTTAATAATATTAAATAATGTTTAATAATATTTAATAATATTTAATAAATTTTAACATTATATATAATATTCAACGATATATATTTATTTATATTATTACCTGATATTATTCACTCATGAAATGTCACCGAACTGTCACCAAACTGTCGAACTAACTCGATAACATTCGTTTGACCACATTCGATTTACATCATCGACCATCAATCAAACACGCATTTTTAAATATATTTTAAATATATTAATTTAATACATCCACAAATAAATATCAATATACTATGACATTTAAAATTAAGTAGCATAAATAACATTAATAATATTTAATAATATATTTAATAATATTAAACAATATTATATTACCTGATATTATATTCCTTCCCCTTCCCTTTTCCTTCTGTCTCTCTCTCTCTCTCCCGCTTTCTCTCTCTCTCTTTTGCTTATTCTTGTTTTTCTGTAACT
>NW_021851033.1:0-3164 GCF_003651465.1 Formica exsecta
CTCGTATGTGCTTACGCAATATCGGTACTATTGAAGAAAGATAATTGTAAGATAGAAGTAGCAATAAGAGCACCCGTTACCAATTAAGTGATTAGAACACCCGTTAGATGTAAGATACGCTCGAGTCCGTTCGAGTTCGAGATATGTCGGCCCGACAAGAGCGAATAGGGACACGCCACGAGGCATATCGATAGATATCGAACTAGGAAGGAGACGACAAGTCGAGTATAAAACCGCGTGGCTCAGCGAACACGAGAGAGAGATCTTGGAGAATTTTACAGTAGTTGTCGAGTTAGTCAAACGCAATTAGCAAACTCCGATCAGTGCGAACTGTATTCTCTTACCAATAAATCAAGTCTAAGTATTATCCTTACATAATATAATTGTCTATGAATATATAATATAATTGTCTACGATTAAGACTGTTAAAAGATAATGTAATGTCAAACAAGAATTGACAATCATGCTATTTCTCTATCCCGCTAATATGATAAACGAAATATCGATAGTAACAAAGCAACAAATCTCACAAAGTCTAAAAGGCACCCGTGTCTTACATATTGTATATTTATTCACTCTGTTATCTATATTATTATATTGATCATCATACAATATTTAATTGCACGTATAATTTTAACTATAATTTAAACATATATATGCATATATGTATATACGTAAATATAAAATTCTCAAAGAATCGGGCGCCCGTTAGTCATGTTGCATTACTGCTTTCTGCCACGAGAGGCCAAAAAGCATTTTCAGGTTCAGGCCATATTTCGGCCGTAAAGCGATACGCTAGAGGAACAAGGATAGCATGCGATTGTCGCTCCTTGTCTGACATTATCTCCCAACAATCGCTTCCGTGTGCTCAACATATCGGTGTGCTTTCACGGACGCTACACATATGCGATGAAAGAGAGACAAAGACGGCGCAATCATCTCTCTTTGTCAAACGATCAGTGTACTACTAGAAAAATGTCCCCATTAGCTGCTCCTTGCATATCGCTCTAGTGATATCCGTTTTTTTCGTATGTAGCCTCGAAGAAGTCATATTTCTTCCTCTAACTTTTTTGCTATATTCTTTGCAAAGCTTAGATTGGCGCTACAGAGCCGGATTTTGCATTTTGGCTCTCAAAAAATTTATAATTAATAAAATACAGCTCATGGCCAACTGCACCTAATCCGCCATGAGCTGTACCAGAGCTGTACCTTATTTATCAATTTATGAAATATTATTTTAACTCTTTTTTCCAAAAAATCGCTCTGTAGAGCCAATCTTACGATCCTACTGATTACGAATATTGCTGTTAGAATTTAATTTTCTTTGTATTTTGGCCGTAATACGAAAAAAACGTATCCGTAGTTCACGGCTTCCCGCGAGAGGTCTCTACTGTCTCTCCTGCCGACCCTTAATTCTGCTGTTCTCTTTAATTAGCAAAAACAGATTGTTCCAACTCTTCCAACTCATTATTCTTGCCCGATGCGCCTATATATATATGTATATTTTCGAAAGTCGTATAATTATAATATATAATTATACTTATACTTTTGAAAACATTTTATGTAGATTGTCATAATCTAATAAAAGTATTATAACTTAAAAAAAAAATGGTTTGCATAACTTTTATTAATTCTTTCTCAGATAAATTGACTCAATGTATGCGTTTCCTCGCCTGTGCCTCCAAATCTTTTAATTTTCTCCTCTTAAAAGAAGAGGGAGGCACACGTGAAAAAGAGTATATTTAAACAATTATCTGAAAAACAATTAATGAAAGTATGCAAATCGATTTTTCTCTTTATAAAATGTGTTTCCAAATCCAAACGATCATATTAGAAAGATTGTTGGACAAAAGATACTCCTCGGTGGTTTATACTATTGCCGAGAGAGCTGGCGATCGAATAAATTTTTAATATTCTGGTTGGATCTTATTTTTAAGATTTGGATAAATATAAGGTGAAAATAAAAACATTTTTTAGGAATTGTTAAGGGGATTCTGGACCATCATGTTTTTACCGACCGAACGCAATTTTTTGAATTTACCAGCTTTTGTAATAGCTATACAGAATTACAAATGATTCTACACAAAAGTTAAAAAATTTTTTAACTTTTTTTCATTTTCAGCATGAAGTCGACTGTCCCATAGACCATTGATGTATGTACTTTAATCGTGTAAAATCATTTGTAATTCTGTATAGCCATTACAAAAACTGGTAAATTCAAAATTCGGCCGGTAAAAACATGATGGTCCAGGATCCCCTTAACAATTCCTAAAAAATGTTTTTATTTTCACCTTATATTTATTAATAACACACTTAAGTACCTCTTTTAACTGTTATAAAATATAATTTAAATTGTGTGTATATATATATATATATTAGGTGTACAACTTTGCTTCCGCCGTTTTTTTTCCGAAATTCGAGGCCTTATTGTAATAAACTGGTTATACATTTATGATTTAAAGTATTGTCCATCGCTGGCCACTACTTTCTCCCATCTTTCGGGCAGCGTACGAATCCCGCGTTGAAAAAACTGGTCATCTTTTGAAGCGATCCACGAATCGATCCAATTTCTTACTTCTTCATAAGACCAGAAGTGCTGGTCAACCAGGCCGTATGCCATTGATCGAAACAAGTGATAGTCAGAGGGAGCAACGTCTGGAGAATACAGCGGGTGGGGTAGGACTTCCCGTTTCAACGTTTCCAAGTATGTCGAAGATCGTGGAAGAGAGAAGGTTTTCGAAGATGCAGAATTGGAGGCATTACTTAATGAAGACTCGAGTCAAAGTCAAGAAGAATTGGAAGAATTGGTGGGAGTGACTCAACAAGCAATTTCAAAACGCCTCAAAGACATGGGAATAATTCAGAAGCAAGGAAATTGGGTGCCGTACGAGTTGAAACAGAGAGATGTTGAAAGGCATTTGTTTTCTTGTGAACAGTTGCTTGAAAGGCAAAGACGGAAGGGATTTCTGCATCGCATTGTGACTGGGGACGAAAAATGGGTTCATTACAATAACCCCAAGCGCAGAAAATCATGGGGATATCCCGGCCATGCTTCCACGCCGACGGCCAAACCAAATATTCACGGCTCCAAGGTCATGCTCTGTATTTGGTGGGACCAGCTCGGCGTAGTGTATTATGAGCTGTTAAAACAATCACTGAAACAA
>NW_021851033.1:4387-6195 GCF_003651465.1 Formica exsecta
TAAAAAATAAAATATCTTGTAAAATATTTAGTTTTCGATAATCTTATCGTAATACTTTTATGTACAGAATAATGAGACAAATCAATTAGTGTAAAGAAATAAACAAATAGTTGTTTTAAAAAATACATTGTAAATAATTACATACTCTCTCGAGGTAAGCTACAAGAATATGTAATAAAAAATGGGGGGTTCCATTTAAGAAAACATCGACCACATTGATCTCACCTTGAAAAGACCACTTAAGGTCAAATCCATATTTTTATCATGTGGCCCCCTCGAAACCATGCAACTTTTGTCTGAAACATTTTTTGATATCTCACTTCGTTTCCGAAAAATATGCCCGCGTCACTATAAATGCCACACCCTGTATAAAATGTATATACACATATAGTTTAAATGATGTAAATTTGAAATTTGCCATTTCCGCCAAAATATTTGTTAGCGAATAATATCTTGGTTTATTAGAGTCCTTCTGGATTTCTCGATATTGAAAGCTAAAGTTCACATAATTCCAAGCTTAATATGATTTGTTTCATAAGTGCTAATATATTATTAGAGTAATGCAAGTTTAGCTAGATCTGGTCAAGCGTTCAAGTTTGGCATGCCATCTAATCCCACATCTAATCTTTCATTCGTGAAAGATTGCATCTTGTGCAATGAAAAGCAATTACAATACACGTGGAATCGCATTCATTATCTTCGTCTATGTGTATTTATTTAATTTATTACGGCATAAAATTATGATATCTTATCTCAGCTATCGATTGATAAATTTATTCGCATCTAGACAAAGAATAAACGAAAACGTGACGTATAAGATTATTCCGTGAATTTTTTTGTTGAAATTAAATAATTTAATGAAGAATGTAATATGCGAATTGATGGACAAGCATAAATTTCAGATGTGATATAAAATAACTGGAAGATTAATATAAATTGTGATTGCGCTTTTGAGGAAAATAGCGATTTAAAATAGGGATATTCTTTAATATTTTAATATGAAATATATATATATATATATATATATATACTGAAAATGAAAGAGAGACCTAATGCCATTGATAATTAACAATTCACTGTTATCAAATCAAATTAATATTATTAAAATGTCGTAGGTGGTCGTATGCAACACATTTTCATGCGATTGGTGCTCAACGATTATTTCCGTGCTGGGACAAACCGACAATAAAGGCCACTTTCAACATTTGCATAAAGCATCATCGTCATTACGAAGTTTTTTCAAATATGCCGATACGAAAAGAGGAAATATCTAAATATGAAAAATATAAAACGGCAACACGTACAAAGTGGACATATTTTCATATCACTCCTGCAATGTCCACTGATATCGTGACGCTTGTAATCACGCCAGTACCTGCGATTTACACATTTGGCATATATTATTCTAAAGCACACATAACACATAAATCAGAGGAAAGTAATATCATTATATGCTTTAGGCCTGAACTATATAATCATTTTCAATATGCTTACAAGATTGCACATGAAATAGTGTTACAAATGAAAGTCAAATGGAGAGACTTACCGATTCCAACAGTACAATTTACCGCAATTTTTGATTTGTTATACGACAATCAGAACTGGGGACTAGTGTTAAATAGGTAATATAAAAATTAGAAAAAAATATTATTCCATTGAAACACAATTTTTGTAAGAATCAAAATTAGAAATACATAAAGTATAAGTTAAAATATAAGTGTTTAGAAAGTAGACTTATTATAATAAACATATTAATATATTTTTAGAATTAATTATAAGTTAATTTCAATTGATAACATATATAATAT
>NW_021851033.1:6424-18924 GCF_003651465.1 Formica exsecta
GTCGAAAAATGCTTCCTTAAGAAGTTATCGCTCAAAAACCTCTGATGCGAAGGAAGAGCAAAAGGTGAAAAGAAAATGAAATAAAAAGAAAATGAAACTTAATAAATTTCTTGAAAAAACGATAAAAATAAAAAATAAAAATCTTTTTCTTTTATAAAAATAAAATAAATTTTTTTAAACTAAAATAGCACGTAATAGTAGAAAATGAATAAAGACGTGAAAAAACTAACTGTTCTCAAAATGTCCCCCCCTAGCTCCAATACACTTTCGGCATCGAGTAATGACCGATCCAATTGCTTTACGGATCTCCTCCTTATTCAACGATAATTTTTTAAGAAAGCATTTTTCGATCCATGTTTATAGGAAATTTTTTGTTCAGAATTAAATTTCCTATAAGATCTCAAAGTCTGGCTGGAACGTTCGGGGCCACTCTGTATAATTAATGGCGAAAGCATTAACGCTTTTTGTAAAACACTGTTCTATAAAGTTCTTTTTATATTGCAGTGTAATATTTGTTACTATAAATAAATAATTTTATTGTAAAAAAAACATTGGAGAAACAAACGCGCTGACAAAAGATATGTTAATGTGTGGCACAGAGAAGAAACTCTTCAATTAGTAGAGAATGAAAGTTCAAAGAAACATGAAAGTGTAATGGGAATATGGTAAAAAGCTAATATATTTCAGGTGTTGATTATAGACGAGATAAAAACAGCGCGCATATTAAAATATAAATATATTTTTTCTTTTAACAAACATAAAAAATGATCAGATCTTTTTGCTTTAACTTTTATAATTATATGATCTATAATTTGCATTTAAGACACGTAGAAAAACTAAGCCAAATCTTCATTTGCATTGATAACTATAATGCTATATATACGATCGTTATAAATATTTTCATGCATATGCAAAACGAAAGGAGAATAAGATGAGGGACAAAAACTTGTCATATAAAAAAGATATTGCGGTGAATACCACTGAACACGGCTACTATCTAAAATTGATTAGTATCTTTTTAACGATACGAATAAAAACTGACAATGAGAGTTTTTCTCGTTTCTCAACGATGTATACGACTGACCATTCGACCCTTGAAATACCCCGTTTTTTAACAATAAAAAGACTTAATTATAATTTAACATTAATAGATCTTTCATAAATTTCTAATTTAAAATGTCATTTCGAGTTTGACTATTATTATTACATTGAAACTTGACTCTATTCACATATACAACTATACATATTTATATATTATCAATATATATAATATTATCAATCAATATATATTATCAATTAGCAATGTAGTAATTGTTGTATATATATCGATATATTTTTACACATTTTACATATCTATACAGGATAATTTTAAATAAGTGCGAAAAATTTTAGCAGATGATTTTCTATCGAAAATTAAGGGCGGTCTTTGAAGAGTTACACTCCTCTAAAGAGAGAGGGAGAAAAATTATGTTTTTATATTTTCTCTCAGATTTTGGACAAAAAAAAAACAAGTAGAGTTGTGAAAAATTAGAAACTTGCACATTGCTCCCTCATCATTTTATCTTACAAAGCTTAAGCTGCTTTAAGCATGCGGATTTTTCAATTTTGGCTTCCTCATAGAGGAAGCTTTGTGAGCGAAATAAAAATTAAAATGATTTCTTTCACCGATCCTCACTAAATTCAATATCAAACATCCTTTAATAATACTCTATTCATGTAAAAAAATTTAATCCGATATCTCAAATTTTCTGAAAGGCACAGCGTGTACAGACATCTCTCAAAAAATTCAAAATTTTATAAAAAATGAACCCTTTCATCAATACTCACCAAATTCAGTAGCAACCATCCTTTAATAATACTTTATCCACGTAAAAAAATTTAACCTGATATCTCAAAATCTGCAAAAGTTACAATGTATACAGACATTTCTCAAAAAATTAAAAATTTTATAAAAAATGAACCTTTTTATCGATTCTCACCAAATTCAATACCAACCATCCTTGAATGATACTCTATCCATGTAAAAAAAATTTAACCCGATATCTCAAAAATTTGCGGAAGTTAGAGGTTATACAATATATTGCGTACATACACACATACACACATACACACATACATACATACATACATACATACAGACATTTTTTAGGAATATGATTTTTCGACGTTTTTGAACATTTTAAACACATTGCATAGAAAACTCGAAAAAAATTTTGTCACGAAAACAAAGCTTCCTCCCCACACAGAACTACATATCTAATCGATATCTACTGGATATCGACATATCCATATAATGTCCATATCTACTATGCATAATCAATAGATATCTATTAGATATCAAAAATATCTATATCTCCCGTATAACCAGCTGGGATATCTAGTGGATATCCACATATTATCCACACATCCATGTTAACTAAAAATTTATTAAAAAATATCCAGTAGATATCCATTAGATATCATATAATGTCCACATATTTACGTCCACTAAATATCTGACAAGAATATCTAGTAGATATCCACTTATTGTCCACATATCCATGTCCACTAAAAATCTAACAAGAATATCTAGAAGATATCCACTTATTGTCTACATATCCATGTCCACTAAAAATCTAACAAGGATATCTGGTGGATATCCACATATTCTCCACATATCCATGTCCACTAAAAATCTAACAAGAATATCTAGTAGATATCCACTTATTGTCCACATATCCATGTCCACTAAAAATCTAACAAGGATATCTAGTGGATATCCAATTATTGTCCACATATCCACGTCCACTGAATATCTGACAAGGATATTTAGTGGATATCCGATTATTGTCCACATATCCACGTCCACTGAATATCTGACAAGGATATTCATTAGATATTTACATGTTATCTACATAATATCCATGTCCACCAAATAGCTACGAAAGATATTTATTAGAGATCCACGTGTTATCTACATATTCATTTCTTATTCGTAAAAATGTTTGCCAGAAATATTTAATAAGCATATATCCATTATTAATTAGAAATTAAAATCTAAATAGTTATATTTGAATTTTTTTTATATACGTATAGTTAATATTATTATTAACTATTCGATATTTTACATTTTGTATTATGTGCGTAATACGCATACGTTTATCTTCTTGGTGCCTATATTATAATTATGGTTCTTTATTGGGTGAGTTTACTCACGAGGTGAAAATTAAAAAGTGAGCGATTCACTAATAGATTATCTACGATTTCATTCGTCGAAACCCATACAGAACACAACATCCAATAGATATCTAGTAAATATCTACATATCTATCTGATGTCTATATCTATCATGGATAACTAATAGATATTTAATAGATGAACAAAATATCTATATCTCTCGAATGACTACCGAAGATATCCACTAGATATCCACGTGAAATCCACATATCCAGATATCCCTGGTAGACATTGAAGATATCTAGCAGATATCTAATACATATCATTTTTCTGTGTGGGTCTATGAGAAAGCAAAATTTATTTAAAAAATGAGATTTGGTGGACATTTCCCATTAGTAAAAAAAAGATACTTATTAATATTTTTTTAATTCTCCCATATCGTTATAAGGGAATAAAACTAGCAACCCTTATTCAATTTTTTATTAGAACTTTTTAACGGCCGGAATGTGATCATCTAAAAATATATGTTGGAAAGCTTGATTTCTTTAGAAACTTTTTTATTTGCTTTATTTTTTTTTGTAAAATCGATAGTTTCCAAGAAAAAAAATAAAATACATTATCGCACAACATGATGCTAAATGGCATACACTGATAAAAAAATATAGTTGAAATTACTATAAATTCATTATAATTTATAGTATATGGTTGTATATAGTACATGCATATATGGTTGATATTACTAGTATTATAATAGAATTTATTATAAAAATGAATATCCTGACTATAATTTTTTTATCATGCAATTATAATCAATTGTATCATCGATTTTATTATCAGTGTAGGTTTCGAGTTACAAGAAGTTGAATCTTAAAATAAAAAAAGAGCAAGCAAAACAAAATTATAGTACTTAAATGTTGAAAAAAATGGAATAAAAACAACACAAAATTATAATAAATGTTGGAAATGACCGCCCCGACCATGATAAATGTAATTTCTCAGGGAGGGATATAGGAGTATACATGAAAAAGACTCCTCTTAATTTTCGACGATAGACCATCTCTTAAAATTTTTTGCACTTATTTAGAATCACCCTGTATATCATATCGCTGGAACACCATATGCCAGAAAAGATCAATCACTAATTCAAGTTTAATAAGCAACTATGAACTATGAACGTTATATGCGTAGGCTCCGAAATTTGTCGCATTTTGCGATTTACAAGGGATCATCTAAAAAAGGATCACTTTTATACCCGGCCAGTTTCGCGCGTTGTAGGCAGGTCAATGCGAGAGATGATGAGGGTGATCTTTGCGCGGGCGGACGGCCGGCCGCAGGAACAGCATCCGTGTGGAGCAGGTGGCGCTGACGCAGGGGCCGGAGATCGCGGCGGGCGGGCCGAGCCAGTCGGCTCCGCGCTTCACGCGTGTGCGCATCTCGTGTAGTGTCTTTGTCGCGCCGTCGCGTCTCGCGATTTCGAGAGCGGTCCCCCTCGCCCCCCCGTCCCGCGCCACCCTCGCGAGGAAGAAAGAGAGATTCGTACGAGTACTCGCGCGATGTGATACCGGTCGGCGATTTATTAAGAAGTAAATTAAAATTGCAACGCGCATTGATAAATTAGCGCGTTTTTTTTTCTTCGACGAGGCGCCGGCTATGAAGACGATGAGGACGGCGAGGATGTGAGAGCGACGCCGCATCTGGTCTGGAGCGTCTCCAATCCGCGGTACAATGGCGCGGAAATGGTAAATACACTGCCGTTTATCCCTCTCTTTTTTCAAGGACCGTCTTTTTTACGCATCCGGTCACTTGTTTTTATCACTTCTATCATTCATTTCCCGCGAGACTCTCCGAGACACATGTCCGTCGCGTCACGCCGGTTGTTACAGCCTCTCTCTCGTTCGTTCGATCATGCGGAAATATTCGATTTACTTGCGCTTCAATACAATCGGTTGTTATGTTTTATTATACGAGTGTAAAGCCGGATAATATGTTTCGTGAATATGCAATGCTTCGATTATTTCTCGTTTGAATATGATACGTACGAGCGTAATCGTGGCTTTATATTATGATCAGAAAAGATGTTTACGGTTCTTATGTTAGAGAAAGTAAATACATCGTTCTAATATCGGAAACATAAAAAAAATAATATTATACACAAGTTTATCAGAGAGAGATATATATATATAAGGATATATTATATAAAATTATATTTTATCTTTATACAATTAAAGATTAAAAAACAGATTAGAGAAAACAATCTGAGTCGAAATTTTAAACAATAGAGACTTACATTAATAAAAATTAATATGAATTGAAAATTAAGCCATTAACTGATAAATTATTACATGTTACTTAAATAGAACGTATACAAGCGATATCTTAGTCTCATTTAGATAACCACTAATTCTATTATAATATCTCGATCTTATATACCAAAATTTCCTGATGAATTATTTCTGAAACGATTTGTATCAATCTTTGCATCCATTTTAATGTTAGATTTGGTTAATCGGGTCCTTTTTCCAACAATATTATATGCAAGATTCCAGCAATATTATAATTTGGGAAAAAACAGTTGATTCACACACAGAAAATATCCCGCGTACCAAAAGTAATTAACTTAGATCGTCGGTATATGCGGTGCAGTTGGTTGCTATTAGCCGCGGTTTGTTGTAATTAAGTAAAGTTTCTTTATCTATATAGGGTGTGTCGCGTAGAAAGTCATCATTTATATTACAATTTTCTAATTCTTTGCATTATATGCTTTTATATAATTCGATTGTCAAATGAAAACTTTGCAATATAAAGTTTATCTGAAATTAACCAAAAAATATGATTTTATTATCTATTTTTCTGAAGTTTAGCACACGAAAAGAATGAGTCCTTCATCTTCAATCTCTAATCACTCCAAATTTACTGATCGAATCTAGATATTTTTGCTAAAAAAAATTGATTCCAAATTGATTAAAAATCTTTCATTAAACTTTCACGAAATGCTGAGGTACCCTGTACATTTCAAAGTTTTGATAAACACAATATTCTTAATGTTATATATTACATTTAAATAAAAACGCGTCTTTTTTTTACTTTTTATATCACTAAAATTTTTTTTTCATAAAAAAAGTTATGCATTTAATAATAACAATATCAGGTTTGTATTTAATATTAGCACCGTTTCTTCAATTGGTATAAAAGATAATGTAATCGAACGAATAAAGTCGATGAATAAAATTGTTTTCAAAAGTCATTAGGTGTCACGAATTTATTGTCATCTGATCGACGATGGCGATCTCGGCCCCTTGATATGACATTTAGTCACCATTCGGTTCCAAATAATTAACATACATTTTTAATCAAATACGTCCCTTTGTTAGACGCTGAATTAGTGAACATTCGAAATTTGACTCGCGATTATATGAAACGGGGCTACAATTTCATGACCTTTTGTCGGAGATTCCTTTTAACCTTTAACCTTCATAGAGGTGTTATACTATATACACGTAATATATACATATTCGCGCGCGACTTGCGGTGCGATGTCCTCGTTACTGTCGCGAAAGGCAGGATCCCGTGGTTTCGAATGCATTAACATCGCAATGAGCTTGAAAAAGCGAGTGTTCCCACATTTCCGCAGCTTCATAACTAAGTTTAAAACTGCAACTTCGTATAATAGTAACTTACAAAAGGGTCCAGAAGTCTCACACTATTCTATTGTGCAACTTGTCCTGCCGACATTGCGACTTTCCACGAGTGCGGTTGAATGCAATGAATGGAGAATCAAAAACCAATGTTAAATTTCTATGATATTTGACTTGGCTTTTGTATTATAAACGAGAATTGCAATACTACACAGTTGAGATGAACAAATGGTTCTTCCATTTCAATTGTAACTAATAAAAAAGCATAAATTTATAAATTTTTATTTCATTTATGATTTGTTTTATAGACTTGATCTATAATCAGTTAATATAAATTCATCTAATGAATTTACACCGCGTATATACATACATATTTCATTTTAAATTATAATTACTCTGAAAAATTATAATATCAGCAATTACATTAATTTACTTTTATTATTTTCGATGTTTATAACATGAAATCTTAGAGAAAGATTACATTTTTTAATGAGGAAACTGTAATGTAATTTTATGAAATAATGTCGACAAATATCATATTAATAAAATTTTTATTGCGCGGATGAGTGAGTTAAGTCTTCCAATTACCTTCAGCGTCCACGGAATTTAATGAGAAAGCGAGTGAATTTGTCAATGTTTATTTAAGCTGAGAAATATACAAAACATGCAATTTACATGTTACATTTACAGGCAAACAGGTTTCAGCAAAAAATATAAGACCGACATGTCGTTTCGAATCTCTCTCTCTCTCTCTCTCTCTCTCTCCCTCTCTCTCTCCCTTTCTCCTCTCTCTCTCTCTCTCTCTCTGTCTCTCTGTCTCTCTGTCTCTCTGTCTCTCTCTCTCTCTCTCTTCGCACCTAGAAATAAACCAATGTCCAAAATACTCCGCAAATTTTTACAATCGATCAGGGGCAATCGAGTTTTGAAGAATAATAACATTAGTTTGCAAGGTTTTGCGCCAGAGCATTTGAACACTGTTCCTAGAGTAATTTTAAACGCTGAGCACGAATCTGCCATCAAAAAATTTCTATCAGGTCAGGTTTTCGAGAAAAACGGGATTAAAACTCCCAAAAAACGCGTTTTTTTACCATCTTTGAAAATTCGTAGCAAACGAACTCGATCTGCAAGAGATTTCAGACAGGGCTCAAATGAAAGCTTGAACATTGTACTTTAATATAAAAATATCGAATCTTTTACCTGCAATCGGACTGCATGGGAAAATCGTACTACTTGATACAGTGCGACTATACCAAAAAACAAAGCGCGCCTGAGGTTCGATTGTACCTGCGGTAAAAGATTCGATATTTTTATATTAAAGTATAATGTTCAAGCTTTCATTTGAACTCTGTCTGAAGTCTCTTGTACATTGGTCTGCTATGAATTTTCAAAAATGGTAAAAAACGCGTTTTTGGGGGAGTTTAACCCCGTTTTTCTTGAAAACCTGACCTGATAAGCCATTTTGCCTTGTAGATTTGGATTCAGCGCTCCAAAATACATTTAAAAAAGTTGTTTTCATTTCTGGCACTAAAAAAAGTGTGAAATTTGTAAACTAGTGTAATCAGTGTGTCTTTGTCAAACATATGGCAATAGTTTATGAAACGTCCTTGAAGTTGTCTTCCGGCAAACGGACTATTAATTTAAAGTTGGCTTTAATTCAAAACTGATTTCTCCTGGTTTTGCGAATGAATACCTGTATTCGAAATCTTTCCGTCTTCTTGCGTGAAATATCATATTTGTCGTGGAATACGAGAGAGACGCCAAAGAATGAGAAACGCAAGTTTTTATGCGTAGTAAATCACGATTATATTGAAGCCGAGTTTCGAATACCATTTCGAATCAAGTAGTATCGGCTCATTTAATGAATTTAACCACGAGCGGCAATAAACGCATGCAATATCGAAAGTAATAGCAATAAAAATAGATACTACTAAACGTAATATTTCACGTATCTTTACTATAGCTTTTTATTTTATTTTTTATAAATTTTTTAGAAATTATTGTATATTATACTGTAGCTTGTTGTATGCGTGGCACGCGTTTTAATAACAAATATAATTTAATTTAAGGCATATAATAATATGAAAAATTATTACATATATACGTGATTTTTTTGTTTAGTTTATTTTCTTGATTAGTTTTTTATTTATTTGTAAATCATTCGCGCAAAAGTCATTTATGATTTATTCTACTAATGTACCTTTAAAACAATCAAAATCGCAAATATCTCTCACAATCAGTTGCTTTTTTTTTCTCGTTTCACAAATATTGCGTTAATTTGCATCGCTGCTTTTCGTACGCTTCATATATATAGTCATCTTGATGAATTGTGTACATTCAAAATACGTTCGCAAGTGGCGACTGTCATCACCGTGAATAAAAGGCTCCGCTCTTGCGATGGGAATCTTTTTTACGTACGCGTTTACAAAGTGCGTTTCAACAAGTTGTTGATTCAGCTGTCTATTATCTGGATTGCGAATCATCAAAAGAAATAAAGCACAAATTTCTTTCTTACGCAAATATTATATTTTGTGATTTCAAAAAAATTTTATTCTATCTTAGAAAACTTTGAAAATAAGTCTGCACTCACAAAGGGATCCCAACTTTGCAAAAAGTATTTTCATTTTGTTTCGGGAAACAAGTGAACAAAAATATACTTTAGTAGATTTGCACTTATGTGAAATTATAAGTTTCACGTCATCGAAACGAAAGAAATTCGATTGTATTTATCTACACTGAGAAAAAAAGTTGTTAACTTGACTAAATGCGTTCAACTAATCACTATTTTTTAAATTGAAATATTTAAGTCAAATACGTTATGTTAGATTTAATATGTCGTATTTAATTTAAATATTTTAATATTTTAATTAAAGAAATAGTAATCAGTTGAACACATTTAGTGAAGTTTACAACTTTTTTTTCTCAGTGTAGAAGCAAATGTGCGGGAGAATGCGCGTAAGAAAATGCAAAAATATGGATACTGTTATTTTTTTTTGCGAAAATGTTCCCTATCAAAAGAATTAAAACGCATAGGAATATCCATCTGCGATATTTTTGCATAAGAATATCTATCTGCGATATTTTCGCTGTTTTTGTAGCGCTATTCGAAACAATAGTCAGCTTTCGATGTGATACGATGAAAAACATTGGACATTTACAAAAGCTGTACAATTCGCTGTTACAGTTGTACGGAATATAGTTGTAGTGTTAACGCATTCGTGAGCTATTTGATACAAATAATCAGCAGTCAAATCCGTCGACAAAAAAAGACATTCTGATAAACAAATCTATTTTACATTTCTTTACAGTTTTTGCCCTTTAAAAATGTTTTAGCTCGTGAGTGTTTTCAAATAATGCAACATTTAATTTAGTGATAATTATTTATCAAGGGCGTCCGCAGGATTTTTCCCAGGGAGGAGGGGGTTGGGGCATGATTCAAAATGTTACTTCCGGAATTAGAATAGACTTATAATTTGAAATTTATACACCTTCTGATAGTAAAAGCTTTCTCACCGCGACAAAATAAGTGTATATCGAAAAAGGTTTTCTTTGCGTTTTCTAACTTTTTTTTATTTTTTTTTGTTTATTTTTTATTTTTTTTTTTATTTCTTGAAAAGCAGGCAAAATGAATTAAATTCGAGCAAGACAGGCATTGAAAAACTCTAAAATTCCACTGAAATTAGAAATAAATGTATTTTCTTATGGATTAAGACAGAGTTCGGCAAAGTTAGCACAACTTTGCTCTTCCTTTATTCAAAGGGAAAGAAAATGCTTAATTTTTTGCTGACTCCGGGAGGGGGAGGGGCATGTGCCCCCTCTTGCCCCTCCCCTGTAGAGGCCTGTGTCGTTTATACCATTCCTAGTATTAATGAAAACTATTTTAATAAGTGTTGCAAAGAGCACGTATAAGGATTATAACGTATATCTGCTAATAATTGAACAGAACATTTCAAAACGTCTTATTATTTGCAGGAATATTTAGGAATAAAGTCATATGTGTGCGTGTGAATAGAATATACTGTGGAAGAAATTTTATTATATTTAAATTAATTTTTTTGATATTTTTCACAAATGACTCAAAACGAAAAAAGTAAAGAGTACAGAATCAACAACCTCTCTGTTGAAACATACTTTTCATTACAAATATTCTTTCCATCAACCTTTGTCACAATCTAGATTTAACCGCGTGCACAGGCATTGTGAGAAATGTCTATCGTAAATATAGCGCTAAATTAAACGTATCAAATGTGTACATATCTACACTCAAAAAAGTGGTTTTGCAACTACAGCAAAAATTTTCTGGGTGCGCAAAATTAACTGAGGTACATAAATGATTAGCAAATACTGTGATATCGCATATGTTTCGCATTTAATCAATCTAAGTGACAGAGACAGAATTTATATCTGAACTGTTTGTGAAATTTAGAAAGAATGTTTTTCTGTGGCGCCTATCCATGTTAAGGCCAATCATACTTGTTATAAAGTTTGGCTGTGGTAGACAGAAAAAATTAGCGGCAAGAAACAAATGAATATATAATCCTCACGTCTAACATATTTGTATAACGCGCTCAATCTATCTAGCTCTTTTAAACAATTTTTCTCAATTTTTCGATGCTGCAGTTATAATTGGCAGTTATATTTCTCACAAAGATCGTTCTAGCTGTAGTATCGAAACTCATATTTATCCAATGCAGTGATTAACATTTGGCAATGGGACCTAAATTTTCTAGAAGATATTATTAGAATGTTGCTGCTATAAATTCTATATGTAACAGACAATATTCTAACAGATACAAAAAATAGCGATAAATTTTTGTTGTGACACCTAGAAATCTACCTATATCAGCAAGACATTTTTTTGAGTATAGGATTTCTAACTAGCATCCGGTGCCATGAAGACGTTTAAACTGTATAACGCGTAATCCCCAGGATTCTACCGGTTAGGATCAGCTTTACGTGACGTAGAAGTGAATGTGACTTTTACGGTCGTATGGCTCTATGAATATGCATCGTTTAATTATATTCTATGCTCGGCGCGTTTGTAAGCGATTGTCTTCTACAGGTAGACTGGAATTTCAAACAGCTCCGCGTGTAAAAGCTCGATCGTTACTCACTCAAAATTCAAGGGCTCGTATAAAGTATTTAGCGCTAAATATGATAATGAAACTTCGTTTGTTCCTCGTATCTCGCCTACATTTCTTGTGTACAAGTAAAATTCTCGTAGATAGCAGACACTGTTACGAAAATCCGGAGATTGAAATGCGTTCTTTCCAAATCTAACCGCGACTTAATTATCGTACTTTATACTTATACTTATTATACAAACCAAAATTTGCGAATAGGACGGTTTGCCGCTGAATATGAGAACAGACGAAACGAAATAAACCCGCTTCTATACTGCGAATATTATCGAACTGGCTGCATCAGGTTCTACATTCAGCATTCCGCATTCAGGACTGCTTAACCGCGTTAAGAACAATGAGCCTCGCAGCGGAAGCTTGCCGGCTTCATTAACGTGCTTCATTTGCAGCGATCGCGCGCGCGTGCGGTTGATTTATTCAATGAAAAGGAAAACAAAACCTTTTTATACAGTGCATAAAACTGGCTGTTAGTCTCTTTTGACTTTGTGTCCCTTAATCCTTTTTACGGTGCTTTTCCGACAGAAAACTTTCATCGCGACCACAAGAAGCCCTTCTTTTTCCATCCCCCTTT
>NW_021851033.1:21424-22715 GCF_003651465.1 Formica exsecta
ACGGCATGATTACTGCCGCGAGTACATCTGTGCCAGCGTAAGTGCTGGTAATCTGTCCACTAGATCCACCACGTGGTGACGGTGGAAGATCGTATTATTAATTGGGAGCAGAAGAGGGGGCTGCTTAGGCGTAGTGGTTTAGGATGGACTACTCGAGGAGGCTTCCATTCATACTGGTGTCGAAATTTGAGTAGCGCGAGAAGCTGAACACTGGGAAAAATAGGAGTTTTAACGATTTATTTCGTGAAAATACATATCATTCGTATTTGTTTAACGCGAGTGTGAGTTCTGTGAGTATATGTGCAACGTGCCACACACATGTATCGGTCGGTTGCATCCGTTAAATTTACCCGAACTCATATAAATCACGGAAAAACCACGCTCATGGTATAAAAAATTTAAGGAAACGCGGCGCCGTATATATTTGTTTAACAGTTTTACATTGAAAAGTGAAAATTCAACGCTCGTGCGAGATAGGAAAGATCGTGCGCGATATAACATGGACCGTAAACGAACGCGAGAATGAATGCAACGAGATAGGAAACGTCGACCGATCGAACGCGATATTTTCAATCCTGCGAATGCAGGATGAAGCGCGTCGTCGAGTTATTACACCGAGGTGAATTTTTTTATTCCGCACGCACGTTTCCGCATCCTTTTACGTTACATGTTCCTTTTCTTGGAAAGGCGTCTCTAACGGTTTTTTAATCTCGCGCGCTTTTGTAACGCAGGACATTGTTATTACGCTGCATATCGGTTATGCGCGATCGATTGACAGGCAATTGTTGACGTATTGTGCAAGCCACCACGGCATGATTACTGCCGCGAGGCAACACAATAGATTCGCACGATCATTTGTTTTCCTTCAAAGCGGCATAGAGAAGCTAGCTAGTATTACATTTTTCTTAGGATTGTCCGTGATATACGTGTACATACACATACATACACGTATCTGCGAATTCACGCAGAGATGGTGACACTTCTACATCTCTCTCATCCGTCTTACTATACATTCTGATTAACCGTCTACATTGGTTCGCAGTAGTATATACCACTTACAGATCGGACGCGAACTCACAGCTGGCTATCCTTCATTGAGCCCTTCTTTCCGCCTTAGTACATTTCTTTGGGATCGCCTGGAGTACAGAATCGCAACCATAGACCTAGGGGGCGTTCCGTTTCACGCATTGAGCGCATAGATCGCCTGGAAATCTATAATATATGTTACGTGAACTATAGATTTCCATGCGATCTATGCGCTCAATGCGTGAAACGGAACGCACCCATAGTA
>NW_021851033.1:22976-35029 GCF_003651465.1 Formica exsecta
ATATATATATATATATATATATATATATATATATATATATATATATATATATATATATATATATATATATATATATATATATATATATATATATATATATATATATATATATATATATATATATATATATATATATATATATATATATATATATATATATATATATATATATATATATATATATATATATATATATATATATATGCAGGGTGTTTTAACAGTCCGCACGATTTTTGAGACGTTTACGACAGTTTAAAAAAAGTTGATATAGTGAAAATTAATCTGTTTCACGCAAGTTATCACATGCAATAAAAAAATTGGGAAAAAACATTTTTTGGTAAATGTTCGGATTAATTTACACCTAACGGATCGTTTTCATTTTTAAATATATTGTAAAGGGTATATTCCTAAGTAAACACGCTTTGAATTTTGTGGCGCTCTCTTCTGGTTCCAGAGATGCGATTTTGAAGTTTCACAGTTTTAATGCTTTTTCTCAGGTATTATAAAGTAATATTAGAAAAAGTGAAGTTTGTGTACATTGTATTTGTTGTAGAGAGCAGCGAATAAGTGTTTGTTTACATTTACGGGATAAATACATGGTCATGGATATTTTGTCAATAATGTGGTTCACTTATTTCTCGCAGTTCGTTAACAGCTTTTAACATGCGACTACATGAATTTCTGAATCGTGTCTTCAAAAATATTATTTATTGAATGCGTGGGCGGGGAGGGGCTCCGCTCCTAATAATATTAAAATAATGCTGCAAATTTGATATTAAATATCAATAAAAGTGACATTTATTATAATGCGTTGAATTTATCTTGAAGTTCCCTACAATATTCCGAAAAAAAATTGCGTTATGTCATTTAAAAAATTGCATGGTGCCATTTAAAAAATTTAAGGCGACATTGATTTAAAAAAAAAAAAAGGTTTTTCCAAATTTTTTTACTGCATGTGATAGCTTGCGTGAAACAGATTAATTTTCACTATATAAACTTTTTTTTATACTGTCGGAAACGTCTCAAAAATCGTGCGGATCGTTACGCTGAACACCTTGTATATATGTATATACATATATATGTATATGTATATATATATCGATGGTTTTAGAAAAATTTTTCTCCTCTGTTATCTGCATGGATATACTCTAGCGACAAGATTTAGTATGCGCATATCCGTGATTATATCGTTAAATTTAACGCAAATAATTGCTCTTACATTTATCGTTACGTTTGCATCTATTGAATCAGATAATTACAAGAGTTTGTAAATTAATTTTTTTCGTAAAACTAATAACATTCAATATATCTCTGGATTTTCTCAATTTCTGACATATATTTTTAAGATTATATTTCAGGATTAATTTGTAATCGATTGTAATTAATTTGTAATCTTTTTCATGAGAATATGATCGTACCTCTTGCAAAAATTTATTATACGTTTTGTTATTAAATATAATATTTATTACTTTAAATGCGTACATGATTAGAAGATATTGATTATATTGCATAATTTCACAAATATTAATAAAATGTGCTCGAATTGCAGTCCCTCTTGTGTTGTCAATTCAGAATGTCAACTATCATCAACGATTCTACTTCCGTCTGTCACGCCGTGTTGAACGTGCCATTTGATGCATAGTCTGCATACGACAGGCATGTCTACGCTGATTGCCAAAATTTTCAGTCACTTACACATGTCTCTCAACCGGCCAAGTTGAGGGTATTGCAATTAATTTCTCTAAATAAAGCTGCTTGAAATAAATCTTATGCGTTTTGCGATAACATTACAAGATAATTGCGTTGGTCCAAAGTCAATTGAATTTATAACGATAATTTCCAATGTCTCTAACATTCTCTGCATATTATTCACAATTTATGAATAAACTGATCAGCATGTCAAATTAAAATAATAAAGACAGTAATAAGTACTTTGATAATTAAATCATTGTAAGAGTGTTAAAGCGAAAAAGAAGATTAGAAAAAAATATATTTTAAATTTTTTGTACATATTATATAGAGTGAATTCGCATATCGTAGCTGCACATAATTAAATAGAGAACAAGGAGAAATACACAATTGTGCACTACGCACTATGTATTTTCTGCAAAGAAACGCTATATTATCGTTTTAAGAGCGCGTTTACTTTTTCCGCTGGTATTTCTGGATACCCGGAAACTAAAAGGGTGCTAAAATGGCTACATAAATAATTAGTAAACTTTCAGGTCGACGCACCCATGAATCCTTCGTTTTATGGAATCGCATCGTCGCTTAAGATGCGGTCCGTCTTATCGCCTGCTCAATGTATCGCGAACGAGTAGATGTGTTATCAGACGCAATTTATTTTCGCGAGAGGAGAAACCACGCGATACCACGGGCGCGTCTCCCGATCCACCTTAAAAGGTTTGCTTCCTCGGTGACGCGGAAAATTCGTCCGGAAAATACGTAGGCGACTGCCTTCGCTTTCGATTACGATCTGCTTTTGCCGCGGTCATGTACGAAAACGCATCGAACATTTCGAGGATGCCGATATGGCTGCTGGAATTTAATACGTCTCGCATATACCTAGCGTCACGTCGACAATTTCATTCGTCATGGGGCGTGCCAGGCATAAAGTATCGAACACACCGAGAGATTATTCAACGCTTTCGTCACGATAATTATCGCTCAGCACACACACAATATAGATATATCATTCTATTATAAATATATTATAAAGGAAATTCTACACTGGGGGAAAAATCGATAATTAATTATCTTTCTGTCTTTCTTTCTCTCTTCTAAAGTTTCTATTTATTAAAAATATACATCTGTGTCTTTTTTGCGAATTATTTTTAAATGATACTTGCTTTCATAAAATCGGCAAAGCATTATAATACTAATCATTACACATATCAGTTTGCATTTTTCTACAAACTGAAGAGAAGGTAGCTGGGTCAAGGTAGGTTCACATTGTGGTCCATTGTATATCCATCCATTTATTTCGCGCAATATTAAACGCTCATTAATTATTTCTTGGCGACGCAGATATTTTCCAGTCTCGTTACCGCGGCGTGTAGGTATCACAGAAGCGACAGATAATATCGACAATAATTTATCTTTGGAAGGGACGGAAAGGGGGATGCAGCTTCCCCTGAGGTGTGCTGCGCTTTATGACTTCGAGGGAGAGAACTGCTGGTGACAAATTCCGCTTTCGATGACGCGACGTGGCGCCTATACGTTGACAATAGCAAATCAGCTGTTGAAGCATTAACACTCTGCAGTCACGTTTCCTTCAGGATCAGACCTTGGCTGCGCGCATGGGTTCTTGAAATAACTCACCTCTTCCCCGTGTCCGAATTAAATTATTTGCGAGCGTTCCAAGACACGGCCGAACATTAATTCGAACGAAGCGCGTCCGCTTCCCTCGTTTTGGTGCACTATGAGAGATTAGGCAATATCTCAGTCAAGAATTTCCAGCTTATTTCAACATTAATAAATTTCATTTGAAGGGGAGTAACTTATTTAAAAAATATTTCTCTTTCTCCGAATATATATATTTTATTATTTTCGTTTTTGATGCAGAAAGAGAGAGAGAGAGAGAGATGTATACAAACTTGAAATTTGCAAGTTTAAAATAATAGTTTACAGGGATTATTATATTATAATCCTTGATTAACATATGGTTTGTTAGTTTGAAACTGCACTAGCGGCATTAAAAAATTTGATATCATATAAGTATCGCGAGGAAAACGATTGACACGCTTCTCTAGTTTTAGTGCCAATAACATCAGCATCGCTGATTCATTAGTTTCTTCACGGTCTCCTCTATTTTATTTACAACCCCGAGGCCTTTATATTTTACGGTCACTGCTTTTTACAGAATTCATACTCTAATAGAGAATACAGGCCCTAATCTCGCATATATCAGCCAACATCAAAATTAAATCTTAGCTAAAGTAACATCCACTCTACTTTCCACAGGTAATTCGATTTTTTAAGAAAATAAAATTCGATTTTCTTATATCTGAATTTTTATATAAACTATATATATATATACTCTATATAGTTAAAATTTTTCTTTACATAGCATAAAATTAATTTCGTTGAAACAATAATTGCATATGAAAATGCAAATAAACGCTACAAGCGATTAACGAAAGAAGCATCAATACCCACGTTAATATACAGGGTGTCCCATTTTAATTTTCACACCGTAATATCTCGAAAATCATGCATTTTCAACAAAAATACAAATACAAGTTGTAGGGTTTGGAGGGAGTCATCAAATGAGCTGATTAAATTTAGGGTCCGGCGCCGATTTTGGACTTAATAAAACCCAACTTAATTTTCTTTAATAGAAACTCCAATTTTTTATAATGGATTCATATTCTATACAGAAAAATAAGAAAGTTTTGTTTGGTTCATTTTTTACTTAACCCCCTACAACAAGCCCAATAAGACCCCGGAAGATCCCGATCACTTTTCTCGGATGAAAGTCTTTATATCCAGTTCCAGGATCACCTTGCAGTCATCCTTTAACCTTTCAGTCTTACTTTGGACCCGAAGCCCGTTTTGGGCCCAATAAGACCCCGATAACTTTTTTTCGAATGAAAATCTTCATGTCCTGTCCAGGATTCACGTAGCAGTCATCCTTTAGCCTGTATGCATGATTTACATTTTGAGTATAGTCACGTTTTGAGTCTGGGGCCCGTTTTGGGGCTAATAAGGCCTTGATTACTTTTCTCACACGTATTCTTTCCATACTAATGTAATTAGAATAGTTGCACATAAGCATTGAATGTTAAAATACATGAAATCATACATGGAATTATTGTATGTAGTATGTAGTTTATCCATACTAATGTGATTAGAACATTTGTACGATGAAATCGAGTGTTAACCTGGGACAGGACATGAAGATTTTCATTCGAAAAAATGTTATCGGGGCTTTATTGGGCCCAAAACGGGCTTCGGGCCTAAAGTAAGACTGAAAGGTTAAAGGATGACTGCAAGGTGATCCTGGAACTGGATATAAAGACTTTCATCCGAGAAAAGTGATCGGGATCTTCCGGGGTCTTATTGGGCTTGTTGTAGGGGGTTAAGTAAAAAATGAACCAAACAAAACTTTCTTATTTTTTTGTGTAAAATACGAATCCATTATAAAAAATTGGGATTTCCATTAAAGAAAATCAAATTGGATCTTATTGGGTCCAAAGTGGACGCCGGGCCCAAAATTTAGTCAGCTCATTTGATGGCCCTCTCCGAACCCTACAACTTGTATTTGGAACATTTTTTTTGAAAATGCATGGTTTTCGAGATATTACAGTGTGAAAGTTAAAATGGGACACCCTGTATACGTGACGCGATAATCATTACAAAAATAATCAGCTCGCGAATTGAATGGCTACATTAAATCCATCTCATGAAAATTAAAATCGAACCCGCGCGCGCGAGAGAATCAGGTGTCAGTCACATAGGATCTGTTACGTCGATTACACGGTTTAAACCTGCGTCAGATGCGTCGGACCGACTCGCTGTTTGCACGAATTTGCGAGATGGCTATCGATCGTTGCGATATTATAGCGTAATAAATTTTAATAAGCAACGTCGAGAACGCGCCGTAGATTGTCGTTGCGTTAACAACGTTTACGCTTGCGGATGATCCCATTTCGCGCGTAAACATCCGTAATTATAGCTCGGCTGTGGTTATAGTCCTTCGGTTCATAAAAGCGACGGATACTATCCATCGAGAATTTTTCACTCTCCTTTATCCTCTTCTACAAACTGTCCTTTTAAGATCCCTAGGTTTTAACGTCGATATTTGCCCGAATTCGCCCTTTTACACAGTTGCGTGATAACTCGCACAGGGTCAAGTAAAAGTATTCCTAGTCTAATATTTCTAGAGAAAACGACCAGCGGGAGTATTACCGAGCAAAGATGCGTTAAAAGGACTAAGTAACCTTTTCAATTCCATGCATTTGATATATCAAACATATTTTTAAAAAATTGAAAAATATTTCTGAACGGAATTATACCGCGGAATATTACTCTGATGGAATTTTAATTCAAAATTTATTAGATGAGAGATATTTAATATAGAAATGCCAAGACTTTTCTCTGATATTCCCTCTGTAGAAAAACCGGCATTAAGTTCGTCAAACAAGCAATCTCTACACAGTTGAAAAATTTGTGTTAAAAACAGATATTATATGTCCCAAACGGTCCACACAAATTTTTATAATATAGATATGTTAAATGGTAACACTAATACTATGTTAATATTTTAACACAAAATAAATGCAAACCTCAAAATAATTTGAAATAAATTTTAGGTAAAATCAACATATTTTTAATGATAAAATTAACTTGGAAAAATGTTATTGACGGTCTGTAGTCACTCTCACTTCTATTGTATAGAATAAAGTCAACATTTTTTCTGTAAATTTTAATAGATAAATCCTGTCACTAATAATACGGAACATATATCTATTGTGTAAAATTAAAAATAGGTACACATTGTGTTATTTTTACATTTTTTTTAGTTGTTTTAATAATTTAATACTTGAGTTCAATTAACATCACAGCAATATGTTAAATTAACACATAAATGTATTAAATATTTAACACAAAAATTTTAATTGGCATATTTTTTAACAAGAAAACAAATTTTCCAACTGTATAAGATATCATCCGTATTCCATTCTGGAACATTGTGTACATTCGCTCCTCATCTCAAACCTTTTTTCCATGAAGACAAAACAGTTTTTCAAGACGCATCGTTCTACGCATCGATCTACGCACAACCGCTTTATAAATAATCGCCAATAGGGCGCTCTGTTCGGGAACAGCATCGCACTTCAATCTTTTCCAGGTCAGCATTAGCATATAAGGGAAGGGGGGGGGGGGGTTTGTTACGTTTTTTGCGCGCTACTTATTGGTATGCCCGAATCAACTCAGATTTATCGAACACGATCATTAGGGCTATGAGCGTGCATTATTATCTTGTTATTCGTTTATCTATTAGTTGTTGAAGCACAATCGATTTATACGCGTTTGTGTTTTTACTTAATTTACATCGATAATGTATAGATAACAGGTAAGATAATATAATAGGAATTGAAATCCGTGCATTAAAAGAACTATTTACCGTTTACATAATTACCAATATCTAATTAATCGGAAATATTATATGAAAAGTTTGTTCGTTTGTCTTGCTAATATTTTACGATTAAATATAATCCGAATAATATATATACCAAGTAATATAGAGTACCGACCTAATTCAGTCATTATCATGTAGCATTCTCGATGTGATTGTACAATGGTACTTCGTTTTTACGTTACATATTTCATACTAATTGATGCGCTTCTCTTCATATTTATAAATAATACGCTAAATTTTTTATACGATAATTGGCGCAATACTCTTTCTTCACGATTGAATTTATTCGAATTAAACACATATTAATGATTTCATGTTGACGATCTAAAATAACGTAAAAAGAATTTGTAACTCTTTTCAAGAATTCCAGTTATTCTAACATACGTTGCTTGCAAAGGGCCGTTTAAATAGTCGATAACGCGATTATGATAGTTTACGAAAATATCTCGGACGCAAGTAATCTCATCGATAACTATATTAATCGCGTGTAGCTTATATGTGTATGATGTATAAGATGCTTCGCAGCGCGAAATAATGTTAATCCTGCAATGTTACAGTCACGGTTGATATTGTTAAAAATTGTTTTGCTTGGAAAACACTTGAAAATTTTATATCCCTTTGACTACTTTTAAACGTGACTTAATACGTAAGCTCAATATATAAGCTTCTTTCTTCATTTTTAACATAGCGTAATTTTAAAGCAACAAGAATTCATTATACACGTGGAAAACAATTTACGACTATAATTATGAATTGAATCGATTATTTTTAACTCTGAATTTTTCAATTAGTTTCTGCCATTCATCGATTCTTTAGTTTTAGATGAAGATGGAAAATAGATTAAATTTAGCCATGATTAAATATAATCGTGGTTAAAGTTAATGAACGTTAGTGAAATTGATTTACATTGCTTTGAATAGTAATTTGTTTATACCTAAATATCGCATATGTTAGACAAACTTATTTTGCATGAATAGTGCTCGATCTTCTGAAGTATTTCGTCGGCCGCAAGAATAGTAGATAATAAATCCGAGTCACAGCTCCAAAGAGAGCTTCATTAAGATGGAGCGGCTTCAAAGGGACTTATCTTCCGGTTCTCGGAACGAATAAAGAGTCAAAGATTTCTCTTATCGGGACACTTCTGAGAGAGCACCGAGTGCTTTTTCTTTATTTCCTCCGAGGAGCTTTGTCCTTTGCCCGTATGTCTGAAATCTTTACGACAACGAATGCTATTCAAATATCTTTCATTCGCGGAGACTTTAGCGCGTGGGTGTCGGAACGAACCTATGTGTCACTGACGACTCAAATATCTCTCAACTTTCTCCACAATTCAAACTAGTTGAGAAATTTCAACAAAACTGTCTCACATGGAAGTATCTTTTAGACCGGAGAGAACGTAACTATGCCGTATTTATTTAACATCTGTTTTTAAGATTTTATTATGTAAGAATAATTTGTATCTTTCGCGCAACATATTGGAGGGATCCGACACTCGCTCGTACCAATTATCTAACTGCGTACCGCGAAAGGGACACAAGAGTGGAAGAACGGGAAAATAAAATAAAATAAAAAAAATGATAAAAAGCAAATATAAGGGCGGAGACGATTCTAATCGAACCACGCCATTTGTCTATCTAGAACTTTTTAATTAATAACATCGCCGCAAATAAATCATTAATATGTGTTCCATTGTGCATCTAATTGTAAATAACAGATAATCAAAGCTAAATACCAAATAAAGATTTCTTCCGTAGCATCTAATCGATATATTTATCGGACAATGAAAAGATAAAGATGAGTTTGCATAAAAAAAATAAAGCAAAAACGGAAAACAATCTTCTATGAAAGACTTCGTCGCTTTACATATAGCGAATCCTCCCCCCCCCCCTGACGTTATTTATAATGTATAATCTAATTGATAGTCAATCAGGATTAAAATGCATTCTAATTACCGTCACAGAAGCCATACAATATCTCTTCTCAACGAATCAAAACGATATGTCGTTCGACACGTCATGTTTTTAAATAAGCTCTATCATCTGTTTAACATTAAATGCGCGTCGTTTCTTGACAATTAATCACTATAGAATAATTAATGTAATGGGCGATGCTGTGTGTCAATTTGCCAGATTATCGAAAGCTGTACCGCTGCAAAGCTCATTAATAGGGATGACTAAATTCAGTATAACATACCGCAAGACATTTACTACTAAATATTAGTTGACAGTTCACCGCAATGTATAATATATTTCAGACAATTAATGCAATTGCAGTTGCGAATGCACAAAAATAAAAAATAACAAAATACATTGTCACAAAGTTTCTAAAGTTTCTTATCTTAAAATCTATTAATAAAAAAAAACTATGATGTCCTGGCTATCTTTTTTCTTCATAGCCTTCATATCGCTCAGCCTGTGTGCAATGAAATAAATTTTTATCGCAACAAAAGCGATTTCATCAAATCAAAAACTCTTCGGCAATAAAAGGCGTATTTAAACTGGTATCGTACTATTGATCGGATTTACTGATGTTTGCGGGTATATGAAAAGACTCGTATTACAACTTGGATATCACTGCATCTCTCTACCGGGAATCGAGCATCTCGACGGACTCGAAACGCGTTAGAGAATTTGCGGAAACACACGGTGCATCAATAATTAACATGTACGTGGCTCCCATTACGTTGAAGATATCATAATGGCATACGCGGCGTAGATTAAGCCTTGTCCGAGGAAAATCCAAATAATTATATTAAATTAAAAATAATTAGCGGTAAACTCAAAATAATAATTAAATTATCTATTTTTCTATCTCAATGTTGCAGTAGTTACCTACGAATAAACTGCATATTTTAATTATAAACTTTCTTTCTCTGTGTACGGTTCTATTTAAATGAATTAACACATGTCAGAGCGAAAACTATGCGTAAAACAGCCAAATCAGTTTGAAAATGTTATCATAATCATTAAAGAACGAGCGTTGCAGAACACCTTCCACAGAATGAAGAGTATTTAGTTAGGCACAGTTAGCGCTAATCGATATTATCAAATGGTTCTCCGAAGGACGCGGACGCGAATAAAGCGCGTAAGAAGATTGTCGTAAGCGATCGGCGAAAACGGAGATAATCGAAGTGTAATGATATAATTCGATCGGATGAACAGAGCAGGCAAAGAGAGAGACGTTGCCGAGAGATACGAGCGACGAACTGCGCCGCTTGTAAAAGGATCACGGCCGACTATATACGGAGCTTCGAGGCCTGGGGTAGGTTGGGTTGCTTTAACGAGATCCCGATGTCGGCTAACGAGACTTCCATAGGGATTTAGATAGCGCGTATAACTAGGTATATAGCCGCGGTAATGACGCGAATCGGTGTCACGTTTGGTATCGCTTCATGCTCGGGCTCGTTTTAGAATTTCGAGTCGGAGTTTTTCTCGAACAGCCGATAGTGCGTGTTTCAATGCTAGAAAGGTACTCGCGGACGAAGGTCCGTCGTTTTCGTCTGCAGTTCCGTTCTTTGAAATAAAGTATGCGCACGCGAATCGGATCGATAGCGCAGAAACATGACAAAAATTTTATGGAGAAAATATATGTGTGAAAAGAAAATATTTGTATATGGAGAATAAAAATGCATACGATGAGCTTTCGAAACATTTTTCTTTCACAGATGTTTTATTAGCTTAACACTTTGCGCGGTAACGTTTCTTTAAAAAATAATATTGCGATTAATTACGCGTGATTTTTATTTGACAAACATAGCTTTCAAAACGTTGAACAATTTATTACAGTTGTTACAAAACGTTGTTTTAAAATCATATTGTCATCAAATTAATATTTTATAAATTATTATTTCTCTTTTAAACTTTTGACTCTTTGACAGTTTCACATAGCCTCGTTATACATATTTCATGCATATTTTCATTAACAAACTTGACATTATCAATAAAAAGTATGTTTTGTTTTTTCCAAGTGCTATATAATTTCTACACTGACAATGAGCAAAAAAATATCGTTAATTTAATAAAAACTTACCTTTTTAAAAAAAGGTAAAAAAAGGCGCCAAGTGCATGCACCAGTTGTGAAAAACTGTTATATGTATTTATAAAACAATATTACTTTAATTTAATCTGCACAAAATAATGTTATTATAAATTATTGAAAATAAAAACTTATAAATAAATATTTTAACAAAAAAAGTTGTCAACAAAAAAAATATATTCTACAAAAATAATGATATAAAAAATTGCGCCAACAGAAAAATTCTGTCATTATGTTCCATAATGTTCGAGTGAGTAGAAATTAATGCAAAATACTTCAGTGCATAGAAAAGTAACATATAGATATTAATGCAAAATATTCTAGTGCGTAAAAAAACATTTAATCATTTGTAAAATATTCCAATGCATCGAAAAAAAAACAGATATTATATTCGTTTTAAATTTTAATGTAAAATAATATGTAAAAAGACACATTGTCCTAGTTTACACTGATATACTTTAATACGTACTAAACTATATGTATTGTCCAATTACAGTCGTTCCGTTCTTTAAAGGAATGACCATGTTTGGCCAATGTAGTACTTAGTACGTATTAAAGTATATCGGTGTAAACTAGAGCATTATATAAAATAACTTAATGCTTAAAAAAAAAAAATTAAATCTTGTATTATATACTTTGAGAAACAATGCAATGCATATAAAATATTAAAAGCTTAATGAGAGAAAATACTATTTATACTATTAAAATATTAAAGCCCGGTTGCACCAATGTTATGTATAATAACATTGTATTGAAACAGATACAAATTTAAAACTGTTCAAATTTATCATCCAACAACATAAGTTGCTTATTCCTTCTCATCACTACTACTTATAGAATATTCTGTAAATCTTGATTTTATTTTTTCTTCCTT
>NW_021851033.1:35090-68733 GCF_003651465.1 Formica exsecta
CATTATATAAAATAACTTAATGCTTAAAAAAAAAAAATTAAATCTTGTATTATATACTTTGAGAAACAATGCAATGCATATAAAATATTAAAAGCTTAATGAGAAAAAAATACTATTTATACTATTAAAATATTAAAGCCAGATTGCACCAATGTTATGTATAATAACGTTTTATTGAAAAAGATAAAAACTTAAACCTGTTCAAATTTATCATCCAACAACGTAAGTTGTTTATTTCTCTTCATCACACTACTATTTATAAAATATTCTGAAATCCTGATTTTGTTTCTTTTTCCTTGAAAGTATATTATGGCCCATTTAATAAGCTATGTGTATCATCTGCCTCCTCGTCAGTTAAATTTATGTTAAAAGGAGATATCAGATTCATTATATTCATTTCCCGATTCATCCAATTCATATTCTAAAATTAAAAATAAAATTCATTAATTTACAAAATAAATCCTTATTAATTTGTCCTCGATCATAATATAACCTAATTTTATCCAAAATGACATCGATTAGAAGAAATCACGGTAATTATTTACATTAACGGACACCTCGCCGATGACCTTGATCTTGACATATGATGTCAAGGACATGACCCTGAGTAACTTTTTCTTATAACTTAATCGGCGATCACTGTTTATTAAAAAATTATAAACAAAAAAAGTTTGAGAAATTTGCTACTTTGTGTCAGTGCTAAAGGAAGTAATTGGTATATTGCTTATATGCAATATAGGGGAGGCAGCTTCGATGACCTTGACCTTGACAGATGTTGTCAAGGGAGTAATTTGCTACTTGTGTTACGTTGTACAATCCAAACCAAATTTTCGTTTTGAATCAAACTTTAATTTTAAATATCTCAGAAATTATAAGACACCGCCGATTAAGTTATAAGAAAAAGTTACTCAGACTCATGTCCTTCACAACATATGTCAAGGTCAAGGTCATTGGCGAGGTGACCGTTAATGTAAATAATTACCATCATTTTATCACTTTTCTTCTTGTTGCATTATTCTGCGATACTTATTAATTTGTCCTCGATAATCGATAATCATAATATAACCTAATTGTCCAAAATGACAACGATTAGAAGAAATTATTTCTCTTCCTTACACTATTCCGCGATACTCCTATAATTTATAACCGAATAATTTCTTTATCACTTTAACTTAATCACTTAATCACTTTTCTTCTTGTTGCATTATTCTGCGATACTCTTACACGGTGCGTCTCGCCGTTGCGGCGCGCGATCTTTACTTCGCGTGACTTGGCGCGAGATACTATTCTTCCTTGCACTATTCCGCGATACTCTTATAAGTAATCTCTACTATTTTTATGATAAAATAATGCACTCTTGCATTGCAAACTTATTTTATTAACCTATATTGTCAAAAGCAGATACGGACGCGAGCAATAACATCATGAAGCGCCGTTAACGCAATCTTATGGCTCCAACCGTACAACTTTTCGTACTTGCGCATTGGGAACTTGGGCGGCGACGACGACGGAGACGTTTCTTAATAAAAATTTTATACATTTCGACTTTATATCATATTACCTCCGTTTATGATATATGTAGAAAAAAAACAAAGACACTTTCATTATATAATTCAAACCCAAGCTATCAATTAAGCCTATTAAAAATATGATCGGTTCAGCCGTTATTGAGGTTCGATAATCTAAGATAACTCGCAACTGGCCAACTTGCGTGTAGATACCCGAAGTGCCTCGCGGCTTTGCGTGAACTTGGCGCGAGACACTACCGTGTCTTTTTATTATTAAATGCATTTAATTGGTTACCTTTTTTTTAATTGAAATTTTTGAATATTTGACTTAAATATTTAAATATTTCAATTAAAGAAATCATAATCCACTGAACGTATTTAATTAAATTGACTTTTTTTTTCTTAGTATCTTGAAAAACACAGAATAGTTTATAAACATTTTATATATTTTGAAAAAAATTTATGTGTATGTGTGCGTGCGTGCGTGCGTTGTTGTTGTTGTGTGTGTGTGTGTGTGTGTGTGTGTGTGTGTGTGTGTGTGTGTGTGTGTGTGTGTGTGTGTGTGTGTAGTTGTTATATACTCTCGACACGTGTGTGTGTGTGTGTGTGTGTGTGTGTGTGTGTGTGTGTGTGTGTGTGTGTGTGTGTGTGTGTGTGTGTGTGTGTGTGTGTGTGTGTGTGTGTGTGTGTGTGTGTGTGTGTGTGTGTGTGTGTGTGTGTGTGTGTGTGTGTGTGTGTGTGTGTGTGTGTGTGTGTGTGTGTGTGTGTGTGTGTGTGTGTGTGTGTGTGTGTGTGTGTGTGTGTGTGTGTGTGTGTGTGTGTGTGTGTGTGTGTGTGTGTGTGTGTGTGTGTGTGTGTGTGTGTGTGTGTGTGTGTGTGTGTGTGTGTGTGTGTGTGTGTGTGTGTGTGTGTGTGTGTGTGTGTGTGTGTGTGTGTGTGTGTGTGTGTGTGTGTGTGTGTGTGTGTGTGTGTGTGTGTGTGTGTGTGTGTGTGTGTGTGTGTGTGTGTGTGTGTGTGTGTGTGTGTGTGTGTGTGTGTGTGTGTGTGTGTGTGTGTGTGTGTGTGTGTGTGTGTGTGTGTGTGTGTGTGTGTGTGTGTGTGTGTGTGTGTGCGTAAGTTATACGCTATAACCAGGCTTTTTATTTTTCTTCAGTTTCGCATTGTGGATGTCATGGATAGGCATCAAAGCATTATAAGGTCCGTAATTCATACTAGGCTTACACTAGATTACACTTATCTTACTTTTCTTCCATTTGCACCAAATGTTGTTCAGTGCCGCGATACCTTAGTTCCTCAGAGTCCGTTCGGGATTCCGTTCATGACATCGCAGATGCATCTTTGTGCGCCACCCAGATCTCCATAATGTACGCATAAATCTGCATGTCGTCGCATTATTCCCGCGCAATACGTATTTTGCAATTTGAATTAATATAGCGAGAAACGCTTAATGTTCTAATTAAACATTAACATAAGCTTAGAATAAGATCAAATTTTAGAATTACAGATTAATTTAGACTCATCAAGTCAAATATATGCAAGATTACCATACTAATGACAAATTCTTGAGATCATCTCAAGAATCTGCCATTAACAGATGGTGCGGTAAATCTGGGACATTCTGTATAATGCATTATTTATCCGCGCGGGGAAGGGGGGGGGGGAAGTTTGACAGTAATTTATAAATTTAAATATAAATTAATTCTGTCTTCACATTTTAATTAATGTTCTAAGAGAGTTATGTTATGCATTTAAGTCAAAAATGAGTTTTGCAATTTGTTTCCTGAACATAATTTTTCAATTTTTTTTTTCAAAATTTTCTCTTTTTGCTCATAATTATCTGTTTAATTATTCTTTTTAAATAAAAAACATTATATATAGCTGATTGTGATTCAAAAAGTATCAACTATTAAAAAGCTTTCATAAAAGGGAAGAGACATCGATAGAGAGTGATATAAATCTTTAACACACACGGAAAAAAATGCTGTTGCTTCAATTAAAGTCTACGTCATGGGCTGCCACAAATATACATAGTTCATTCAATGATATTTTTATTGGACCAAATATCTGGATAGTTGTTTTAATAATCCAGATACTTGGTCCAATAAAAATATCATTGAATGAACTATATATATGTGTGTTGGCAGCCCGTGACGTAGACTTTAATTGAAAAGACAGCATTTTTTTTCCGTGCAGAAACCCGAATGGACGAAATAAGATAGCGGAATTCATTGTCAGAGTTCGGTTGTAAGTTTGACATAATTCAATGCAATCTCCGTTAGATAACAAGCAATGACATTACATGGAAATTTAGATGCCTCGTATAATTAGTAGCGCGATAATGGCTCGACTTACCCTCATCTAACATATGGCGTAATGTCAGTCGCATCCAATATTACGGAGATTAAAATTATGTGTAAAATTACCGGCCATCTGTTAGTCTTGATTATGGCGCCGTTACCGAAAAATTTTTTGTTATTTTGTTAAAAAATGCAAAAATAAGAATGATGTTTATAATTTTTATAGAGAAATCAAGATGAATAACATGTGATTTACAAATACTAGGAACTAAAATACGATGATTAATCAATTAAATAAAAACAAATATAAATTTGTTTCTCGGATACATTTATCTCATTGGATATTAAATTTGATTAAAACTAAAACAAAAAAAGTCGTCTCTCACAAGAGAAAACGGGGCAACAATTCAGGGAAATTCTTCGGGAGTTTATGAGACTTTGCGAAGCACGTCAGCTTTTCTGTTGGTGAAATTCTCGGAGCGTATGCAAGATATGAAATGTTACTAAAGGCGCCGCATAATTATGGTATATGTACGGAACTTACCACGATGTGATGACGTACGGTTTGCCCGCTATGTTAAATATACTTAAACATATTTTTCGTAATTTCAATCTCTGAATAGTCGACAAAAGTTTAATCTTTATCAAGAAAGTTTAATCTTTTTCGAACAAATGTGATGCAAGTTTTCGCGCGGAATAAAGTCATCATGGTTTTATCGAATATCAAAAACCGATTGAATATCAATATTATGAAGAAAAAGAAGAAACAATTTTTTTAAAAATATTATAACGAACAAGAAAAAGTCAGAAGTATATAAGTAAAATAATTATAAAAAAAATTTAATCTCATATTTCAAATTTCTTGCCTCTGCAAACTTAACATCCCATTTTTAGAACTTTGATGTAATTAACAGAATTTGCTTTCTCTAAAGTTAATGATACGTTTTATATAAAAACTTCTGGTTATTAAAATAAAAAAAAGATCTAATTGTTAGAACGCTATCTAGAATTCTTTAAAAAATGCCAGATTTTTGAAAAAAGTTTCAACATCCTCATTTTAAAACATGTATTTTTGAGTTTTTCTGGAAAATATCTTTAATGTGAAATTAAAAATAAAACCAATTTCGAGAAAAATTTGGAATGTACGCCAACGACATTGATGCAAAGTTATGAATATGCTAGCGAGCAATGCTTAACCGAAATAACCATAGTGCTACTTTTATCGCGGGCAAACGTCGACAAGGAAGGTGCGAAAGTCGAGTAATTCGTGAAGAAGCGATGCGCACAAAGCTTTTTCTTTGTATGTAACAGCGCGACAATGTCGAATGTTAATTACAGACAAACAAGAGAGATGGAAGCGCGAAAATCAGCGGCTAATTAAGTGAGATGTAAATAGAGAACGAGAGAAAAACGGTGAAGGAAAAACGAAAGAGGTAATTGGCAGAACGGAAGTTCATGGTGCTCCTTATTTGGACTAGGATAGCAAACTTCCTGTATTGTACATTGATAACGAGCTCGTCCTTTATTCTTTTGTACAAATTTTTCCCCTCGCTCTCGCTTCTTCCGCTCTCATTTTGGTGGTTTTTCATATCGCTAAGTCGTGATGTGCTGTTGAAATTGAGGACTCATTTCCGATAAAGCGGAAGTTGAATATTTCAGATAAATCCATCTATCGATTGCACATCGGTATTCACATCAATATCCACATTGATATCCAACGAATCCGTTCGAACACATTTTGCAGAGAAATTTTACGGGTTTCCGGAAATTGGTTTGTTAATTATTTATTGTGAGAATAAGAACATTGTGTATAATTAGCATTTATGTACGCACACATACATCTCGGTTTTTCTATATATTAAACAATATCCTATAACAGGACTTTAGAAGCAATTATCATGTGTTCGCATAATAAAATTCATTTAAAAAACAGCATTTAAAAAACAAATACAAGTAACATTTAATATGAATAAATTAGAATAATTTAGAATAATTAGACATACGATTTCTATATATTACAAATGTTTCTTTAAAAAGATATTTGACTAACATATATATGTAAATATTTTCTATTTATTATATTTATTCTTTGTTTTAAAAATACTAATGTGGTTTCATTAAGATGCCATTGTTTAAATCTTAATTTCACAAATTACGTATCTATCATAGTATAATTTTTGATAATTCAGTATTATTTAACCAAATTGATGGAAAATAATAAAAATATAGGAAAATGATTAAATACCGAAGAGATTTTTGTGTATCTTACGAGAGAAAACGAATCCGAAGCAGAAAAAATATAAGATTCAGTGAACTAATTTATCGGGTACTGTCAAACTCTGCATAAGAATCAAATCGATAATATCATCTGATTATACATAATTACATGATCAACGTGCAAATAAAATACCGTGAGATGTGAAGGACACAAAATGATATATCGTCGCATGCGTTTAGGCAGATTTACGCAGTACTTACGCGCGAACGTGCGTGATGTCACCGTAACACATAAATGTATCCGTGCTGACATTTGCATATATCCGCGTAGCGTGTTGAATCACAGGTACGCTATGTCACGTGCAAATTTAAGTACGTCATTAAGACGTACTTTATAATATACATCTGTAACATTTTCGGCGCGCGTATACTTACTCAACGCGCGTAAAATCTCAACAAAACTCGAATCAAGTTGTGCCATAAATCGCGGAATCTATCGGTCGCGCTCTATTTATAGGTATAATAGAAAGGTCATTTATAAATCCATACGATTCTTTAATCGCCATGCGTCGCGCAATTTCGATTTCGCGCGACGCGAAGCGCATTTATAAACTGCTCCCGTGCCAGCATAATTATGGGTCACGCGAATCCATACGTAAGAATTTCACGCGAGACGCAAAACAATCCGTAGCTTCGCGGGCGAATAAATAATCGCCGCAATGACGTGACGGCGTCGGTCCGCAGTTTTAACGGCGGGTCGTAGGCGGTATTCGAAACGCGCGAGTTAGATTATATTCGCTTGGGATGACGTTGTAATAAATTACAACGTCATCCCAATTTAAAATGAGCGGTATACACAATATGCCACGGTGTATGTAAAGATACTAGGAGCGCAAAACTTGCCTAATGCGGACCATGTACATTTCTATAATTCGCGCGACGCAGAGCTTCATTACATATATGTATATATTGCGCGCGTATTCATGATAACTTAATAATTGTATGAGAGATGCATAGATCAAAGGTAATATTATAGAGTGAGGTATTTTCCTCGACGCTTCATTTGGAATTTAAAATAATATTTAAATGAAAATGTAAGATTAATTTGGTATAAATATGTATGTATCATATATACAGGATGTTCAACGTAACGGTCCGCACAATTTTTGAGACGTTCCCGACAATTTAAAAAAAAGTTTATATAGCGAAAATTAATCTGTTTCACACAAGCTATCACAAGCAATAAAAAAATTTGAAAAAAAAATTTTTTTTTTTCACAAAAAAATCAATGTCATCTTGAATTTTTTAAATGGCACCATACAATTTTTTTCAAGATATTGTAGGAGACTTCAAGACAAGTTCAACACACTATAATAAGTGTCACTTTTATTGATATTTAATATCAAATTTGTAACATTATTTTAAATAGCAGCACTTATAAGCTCTGACTAGAAATGTAAACATAAACATTGAATATTGAACATTGAACATTGTCTGGGAACTATTTTCACATCGTAACTATCATAATATGTTTCAACGTTTATGTTTACATTTCTAGTCAGAGCTTATAAGTGCTGTTATTTAAAATAATGCTGGAAATTTGATATTAAATATCAATAAAAGTGATACTTATTATAGTGCGTTAAATTTATCTTGAAGTACCTTACAATATTTTGAAAAAATTGTATGTTGCGATTTAAAAAATTCAATATGATCGATCTTTTCATGAAAAAAAAATTTTTCCCAATTTTTTTATTGCATGCGATAGCTTGCGTGAAACAGATTAATTTTCATTATATCAACTTTTTTTTTTAAACTGTTGTAAACGTCTCAAAAATCATGCGAATCGTTACACACCCTGTATATATATATATATATATGATATATAGAACTCATAAAAAAGATTTAAACTCTAAGAAAATTTTTTTATAAAATAATATAAGCGTTGTCAAGCGTTCCTTCCATTACACCGATTTTTAAACAAAATTTTGTAACACGACTTTGCGTGACTGTATCTATTAATTATTGAACCAAATAATTTAAAACTTGCACCACGTGTTGAGTATTGAGTTGTGAATAACCCTCTAAAATGGCAGCACAAACGGATCAAACGTTCGGAAATGCGAAGCGAGTCTCGAAATTTATTTGTTCGACAGTGTGTATATATATATACAGGGTGTATCTGAAATGATGCGCTAAACTTTAGGAGCATATTTTAGAGGTCAAAATAAGACTCTTTTTCCTATGAACATGGGTCGGCAAATGAACCCTCCTTCGAGGTAGAGGCCCTTAAAGTTTGGGAAAAAATTAAAAATTGGCTGTATTTCAGAAAAAAAAATGGCAGAAGGTTGAAATTTGGTATAGCCCAATAAATTATGAAGTAAAGTAAGCCACTAAAATGAAAAAATAAAAACATATTTCACACATTTTTGAATTTTAGCTCGGAAGGGGGTTCATTTGCGGACCCATGTTCATAAGAAAAAAAAGTCGTATTTTGACCTCTAGAATACGTTCCTAAAGTTTAGTGCATCATTTCAGATACACCCTGTATATATTAGGTTCAATATTTTATTTGAAAGTAAATCACTGACGTCAATAAATTAAAAAAAAAAAAAAAGGAAAGAGATGGAAAGAGAATTGTTATAAAAAATACTGCATTAGTACATTCTTTGTATGTGTATTATTTCTATTACTTTTGTAGTAACTTTACATTTTACAATCTTGTTTGAAGAAATCTTTTTTAACAATGAGAGTTGAAAAAAGTGTAGGATATTTGTCTGAATCTTATAATGATGATAATAACACAAGAATTTCCCTATCGCTGTAAATTTTTTTCTTGCATAAAAAACGTTAAACAATCAATATTATTGAAAAGAATGAGATATATTACTTTATGAAACACAGTTCAGACACAGTTGCGACATTACACGGTATATAACCATTCGTAACGCACGCGCATCCTCGTCTCTAAAAACGGCCGTTTATCGAGGAAATTCATGGCTAAGCTTTCAAATCGAGTTCGTAAAATTCTCGTGAATAAACCCCGGCCAAGCTGGTTATGTATACATACACCACTGATGTTCGCATAAATCCGTTTGTGCCCGCGGGAGTTGCCGCACGAGGCAATGGTACATGTTGTAAGTCGTCCTTGTCCTCGTCATTAACCACAAAGATGCACAAAGTCGCGTGTTTTTGCATGCAAGTGCTTTTACATAGTAGCCATAACATCACCCATCCGCCCACTCGTGTATTTTGGGGGACCACGCATAATATATTATATAAGAAACGACACAGTTGTCGTAACGATGCAGTTTTTACGACAATTCACAAAGTAATAATGGCATGCTACGAGACATGTATATTGTCAGCAAGAGAGAATTTATTTTTGACCAGATCTCCACTCTTTACTTTTGCCGAAAATTATTTTTCTCGTTATGTATAACAATGTTCTGTTTCTTTTTTTGCTGTATAATGGAAGGTGTTCTGGGACTAATAACTGAGACATAAATTTAATTTTGTATTCTTCGAATGTTTGCTTTAAATTACAAAATGACAAATATAGCAAAATAAAATTATTTGTTCCACGTTTAATTTGCAAAAGATCTTTTCTTTTTTATATTAAATAGTGCATTCTGTCTTTTATAAATATTGTGAACTTGGATAACAAAACTGTGACATTTTTTAATTCAAGAGATTATTTTTATCTGTAATGAATTAAAATTATGAATTCGATTGCACAGCTCGAAATACTGTCTTGTTGCACGATTTTCTAAAAACGAACTTAACGCCTTTTTATCCTCGGTATTACGATTGTTTATACAATTTGAATTTGTATCTGCAAATTGCTCGTGCATGGGACGAAACCGCTTTCGAAACCGCATTGTGTTCTTAGCATATGTCGACCAACCAGAGCTTAGCACGTGAAATCAAATTACCTACGTGTAACCTCGTCAAACAATTTAGACGAGAAGCCAAATTGGTTCCTTTGAACTTCAACAGAGTGCTACGCGCCAAAGGAAAATTATTATCGCTACGACGCGTATTGTATTTACGAGATATTTTATTTTTTATATCAAAATATGTCAGAATAAAATATAAAATAACTCAAAAAGTATTTAATAAAAAGATACTTTATTATAATGTTTTGAAAAGCTCACGAGATAAATTACAAGAATATGCAATAAAAAATGGGGGTTTCCATTTAAGAAAACATCGATCACATTGACCTCACCTTAAAAAGGTCACTCAAGGTCAAGTCCATATTTTTATCATGTGGCCCCCTCGGTGTCTGTAAAGTTGGCACGACGTTTTACGAATTTAAAAAAAAAACTAAGAGTTCTAATAGCACTTTTCATAGTTCTATAGTTCCTGATAAAAATTAAAAAGAGTTCCGCATTCCTTATATTAAAAAATCGAAATTGAAAAAATCGTGAAAATGTGTCGTGCTGGACGTAATTATCAAAAATTGTTTAAAAAATAATAAACAATCGGAACTCTCTGTAAAAATGTTTCTAAAGCATAGAACTCTTATAGAACTGTCGAAAACTACCGTTAGAACTGCGGAAAATCACCAGCACGACACATTTTTACTAAATGTCGTGCTGGGCATAATTGTCAAAAATTGTTTAAAAAATAGTAAATAGTCAGAACTCTTTGTAAAAATGTTTCTAAAGCATAGAACTCTTATAGAACTGTCGAAAACTACCGTTAGAACTGCGGAAAATCACCAGCACGACACATTTTTACTAAATGTCGTGCTGGGCATAATTGTCAAAAATTGTTTAAAAAATAGTAAATAGTCAGAACTCTTTGTAAAAATGTTTCTAAAGCATAGAACTCTTATAGAACTGTCGAAAACTACCGTTAGAACTGCGGAAAATCACCAGCACGACACATTTTTACTAAATGTCGTGCTGGGCATAATTGTCAAAAATTGTTTAAAAAATAGTAAATAGTCAGAACTCTTTGTAAAAATGTTTCTAAAGCATAGAACTCTTATAGAACTGTCGAAAACTACCGTTAGAACTGCGGAAAATCACCAGCACGACACATTTTTACTAAATGTCGTGCTGGGCATAATTGTCAAAAATTGTTTAAAAAATAGTAAATAGTCAGAACTCTTTGTAAAAATGTTTCTAAAGCATAGAACTCTTATAGAACTGTCGAAAACTACCGTTAGAACTGCGGAAAATCACCAGCACGACACATTTTTACTAAATGTCGTGCTGGGCATAATTGTCAAAAATTGTTTAAAAAATAGTAAATAGTCAGAACTCTTTGTAAAAATGTTTCTAAAGCATAGAACTCTTATAGAACTGTCGAAAACTACCGTTAGAACTGCGGAAAATCACCAGCACGACACATTTTTACTAAATGTCGTGCTGGGCATAATTGTCAAAAATTGTTTAAAAAATAGTAAATAGTCAGAACTCTTTGTAAAAATGTTTCTAAAGCATAGAACTCTTATAGAACTGTCGAAAACTACCGTTAGAATATCATATTAGTTTTGATCGGTACTTTGTACGCCGGAATATACAACCGCCATATTTGTTACTTTCCTTGTGTTGGGGCAAAACCGGGTACTTACACATCTCATATAATGAAAAGAAGAAGAATTGTTATCCTAACTTTGTGTCTCTACAAAAAGCAATCGGAAACGAAAACTAACGCTCAGAAAAAGTAACTACTAAAAAAAAAGCTTTTTAAGACCCCTAAAATTAAAAAGTTAAATGAGAAAGTCCTGCATCAATGTCGAACAAGAGGATATTTTTATTTGTGATTTTTGTCAATAGAATACATCTTTATATTGTATTTTGATTAAACTAAATCTAAGTTTTGTAATTACACGGTGTTTTGCATATTTTCAAATGAATACCCGGTTTGACCCTACCGGTAGGACAAAACCGGGTATTTTGACTTCTCCACAAGATCTTGTTATTCTTGATAACCAAAAATTTTTTTTTTCAGCAGCTAGCCTTATTTTCTCATAGTTTAAGGTTCACTAAAGACTACTAACGATCGGCAAACTTTTTTTTACTCTCAGATTTTTTGTAGGAGGACAAATCCAAAAAAGTACCCGGTTTTACCCTACTTTCCTCTATATAATTATATATCACTAAAAATTTTCTCATCGGAACAAAGACATTCACATATCATAAAAGATAATTTCTCGCAGTATTTTAGAGTGCGTCCATCAAATATTTAGTTGAAACTCCACTAGTTAAAATAACACACATGGATACGCTTTCGAAAGAAATCTATTAGCAACGCTTATTGTTAGCACCTTCCCCTTTCGAATATAGCATAAGACTTGTCGATTGAGATACAAACGATATTTCTCATCCGAGAGTTTTCGATTAAAGAGATCGATGACACTTATCCGTTACAATAATTTCAGTTTCTGTATGTGCAGCTACGATAAAAAATTAAACGATGCGTATTTTGCGGAAAAAGACTTTCTTTCGGTTTTCATATAGATGAAGATAAAAATTTTTTAAGCTCTTGTACGGATACCGCAAATTAACTTTTCTTTCATTTTTTTTCTTTCACATTATCATCTCGCGAGTGAACACGTCGTTCCTTGAAAAAGTGCCGAGCGCGAACGAAAACGTTCCAAGAAAGGGAAGAAAGAAGATCTGGGATTCCCTTGCTCCGGTTTTCCAACGGCGAAAAAAAGTCTGACACGAGAGCGGAAAAGTTTTCTCGTCATGATACATCTACTTAGTGCGCGCGCGCCTAATACACACATATTTACACATATATTTGTGCATACACACATACACATACGCGCGCGCGCAAACATAGACATAGCTCCCTCTTCAGTAAAGATATTGCTGCCTTTTATCAGTTCACAGAGAGCCATTGCTGCTTCTACCTAGAAAAAGCTAGTCAGATTTCAAATAAGACGAACCTTTTAAATTCGTTTCTATGTCACTTGTGATTTTATACGCTCTCGTTCGAAAACTATTATTACAAATCACACGTAGCACTCTTCGTAGACAATCCTTTCCAAGAGAGAATACCTTGGAAAGTTCTCGAAAGAGTTTCAAGAGAGTATTCAAGAGAGTCGATGCGCTACGTGTCGCACAGAAAACGATACAACTTCGATTTGGATCCGAATGATTGTCAATATAATATCGCGATTTGTATGTAAGAGACAATATTATACAAGTGAGATACGTATATTGATATGGCGATCAAATGTCAATATCGATAACTGCGCAATTCAGGATGTGGATATTTTATAATTTTATATCCTTCGGTGATATCACTCCGATTTCGAATAACGTGTTTCGGATTTTATATGCTGAAATTATACCTCGATTTTTCTTCATGTTGACATTCAAGCGGCAGTTGAGTATTTTCCACTCGTTATCCGCAGCTATAGCACTTTATTGTCAGCTATTTCTAGAATCTTTGGCAGAGATGATCTATACATTATAAGATTTTCTCGGTATTTATCAAATTCATAATTGGAGAAACATAATTTGGTATTTTGAGAGAAATGTATTGAGATATAATATAATAGATGTGAAAAATGATGTACAAATTTATCATCACTATTTTTAACCATAAACACTAAAGAAGAAATTGAAAATAAAATAATGCTTGCACTGTGAAATATACTTGATTCTTCCATAATACTTTAATTAATTTTCATTAAATTTATCTTAAGATTTGGTTCTTTTTACCTTTTTTAAAATAAGAAAATGTAGTCAACCTTTCCTAATATCTGCTTCATTTAATTAATGCGATTAGAACGAGATAATTAAAAATAGAAGACAGATTTCCACTTCTAATCGTGTAAGTAACAGTAATTTTGCATCAATTAATGCCCGCTGCCAATATTAAAATGTCAGAAAATTATACGAACCCGTCAAGTACGAGGCTATATTACCTCGTTAAATCTACCTTCGACCTTTCCTCGGCAAAAAGTGCATCGTCCGCGATAGTCTTAAAGCGCTTTACGGAGATCGTAAATTTTCCTCTGCTGATTCATCTGTTCGATCGCGCGGACTACCAATGGCTTCCGCCAAGCGATGAAGACAAGATCGCGGTTTCCTTAGATGCCTCGTAATGTATCATTCTTATTATAGAGAAAATCCGGTTTTCGATCACTGTGCAAGAGAAACGAAAATCTCTTACCGCATCTCAATCGCGATTGTAATTTTGCCACTGATTGCACTATCATAGCGTTATTTTTGAAATTTTGATATGAAATAATATATTCATGTCTCTATTTTTAGATATTTAAAATTTTTTGTGTATCTTAATAATTGCGCACTTAATAAGTAATTTGATACATGAATTTTCAAATAATTTAAAAATTTTTAAATCTTTTGCTTTCAAATTCTCAGGAAGCGCAAGCGTGAAATTTTTTTGTCGCTGCTATCCTTTTGCCACGATGAGAAAAGTATTGGTTGTTGGACGATGGTCACATTTATCGAATCGATTTAGCACGAGGTGTCTCATATGTCGCTTTTCTTTTTCGCTTCTCGCATCGACCGCAATACATAGATATTAAATTGAAATTACCGGTATTAGAGTGAAATAAAGTTTCGCCGCGCGCAAGTTTTCGAACAAAAGTAATTTCCATTTCGGTGAATCGCGATAAACTTGAAAATAGCGGAACGTGAGGATGATAGAGGTAGAAATAGAATCCTTCATTTATCCTTATGGCAAGAAATCGTTTACTACTTATAAAGCGAGCGCAGTCGGTTGCAAAGTAAAAAGTTAATTAAACTTGAGGATTTGAAATTCTTTCGCTTCATCTCATCCTCGCCCTCCCCATTCCGACAATATTCTTCTGAAGACCGCTAGTTGATTTAAGAGATACTGAATATATGTATATGCTTTACATCTGCTAACGATAGTATCTGCGAAGCGTACCGAATGGTGATGAGAGCTATAAATTTCTATTTAAAGTTCTCAAAACATCGAAAAGACAACATTACTCGGAGTATGTCAAGAAAATAGAGCTAACACTTTTGCCTTTCTAGGCAGTACGACGAGCTGAAGTATCGAAACTCGATATCTCGTGTCGTGTGGGTTTATGCACTTATCGTCGTCAGTACTAACGCCGGATGGAGTGTTGAATTTTAAAGCTCCTCGTCTACGTGCATAAACTTTAATACACACTACGATCCGTATTCTTCACGAAAACTTTAAGTCTTACTGAAATCTAATATAGAACGACAGTTTATGTGGCGACTTGAAATATCTGTCTCTCCTAAAGGGCTCTCTGCGGTCATCGCATTTTAAAATTTGCATTAATTTCAAACCTGACGAAAAATTACGGGAGTAAATTTAAAATTATAATACAATGAGATATAAAGAATGCACGATAGAATGAATACAATTCAAGTTTTCATTTTTTCATCTTGAAAAATTCGCACCCATAATATCACACGCACTTTCGCGGGAAAATAAATTAGTCCGTAATAGAAAAAGTGCATGTCACGTTACTTATGCGACAAAGTGATCCTATAGGAGAGCGCTTAATTCGAGCCGAGAAAAGAGTAAAACGTCGAGCAACCACCATCGGGTGCGCTCATTTATCCGTTTCTTGACGCCCTGCGGGCTATAAAGAGGCGAGATTACTTTTTACTGATAACGACGACGACGACGACGACGACGACGACGACGACGATGACGACGACGACGGCAACAACAACGAGAAAGATACGCATTTCGTAGAATCAAAATTTTTTTCAGACCTTATCCCTGCCACGCCATACGATCTTGTCACTTGCGGAGATAACGGCTCAAACGTGTTCCGGACGGTTAGTACGTATTGATTCCTTCCTGTGGCACTTTCCACCCTTTCTCCACAACCACAGTCTAACCCTCTATCCTCCCTTCCTCTCTTCCCCTTGATATCCTGTCGGTAGAAAAGCGTCCTCCGCCCTCGGGTACTCCTCTGCTGCCACTGACGGCTTTTCAAGAGAGCACTTCTGATCTTATGCGTCTCGACGCATAATAAGAACTCTACGAATCTCTACAGCTAATCAAATCTCCTGACTGAAAAGATGAAAAAATAGGGATCCTTGAATTTCGTGTAAATGTATACATGGGAACACTGGAATTAATCTAAGCATGTAATACGCAAGAATAACTCGCCGCTACAGTGTGACGTTTGCTTGATACTTGATTCCGAGTAATCACGCTGAAACACGACGGGGTAGAATAAAATCTGCGCTAATCTAATTCTAAAGAAGCAGCGATCACATTTTTAATCCTTCAATGTATTTTAATGAGATATTAGTGTGTTAATAGTTAATAACGTTAATAGAAAACAGCACGCAGCAATATGCTGTTAGCATTCATTGTAGAGTATTATGAAGGGCGTACTTTATGTAAGATATGTAGGATAGGTTCTAGAAAAACAATATAGCATAGCATAGAGCAGCCTAAGATAAGCATTTTAGCATAGATTAACATAGAGTAGTTTAGAGCAGCGCAAAAAGGTACGTAACAGCTTATGATAATTTGCGGGACAAAACGCATGAATGGTGTATATGTGTATAACATATATACATTAGCTATGTGTATAACATATATACATCAGCTAACTTTCAATCTTTAAAAAGAAACATCCAATGTATTAAATATAGATTGTCCAACAACGCAAAAGTTTAAATGATTTTTATAAAAGGTTTTAAAGTGTCTTATGTTTGTATCATCTACATCAAATCAATTAGAATTGTCACAGTATGCTATAAAATTATAGTTTCTAGCAAATTTTAATCAACCAATTGTATTTATTCATCGATGATCGCGAATATTATAAAGACAGATATTTTGCAAGCTTATAATTTTATAAGTTTTTATAATTTTAATTGTAACATATAATAAATTAATTGTTAGTTTATTATAAAAACAACTGAATTATATACAGGGTGTTAGAAAAGTCTGGGAGCGGTCAAATATCTCGTAAACAATGCATTTTAGAAAAAAATGTTTCAGACAAAAGTTGTATGGTTTCGAAGGGGACATAAGGTGGTTTGTATTGGGGCAAAACCGGGTACTTACAGATCTCATGTAATGAAAAGAGGAAGAACTGTTATCCTGACTTTGTCTCCCTACAAAAAGCAATTGGAAACGAAAACTAACACTCAGAAAAAGAAACCATTAAAAAAAAGCTTTTTGTGATCCCTAAAGTTAAAAAGTTAAATAAGGAAGTCTTGCAGCAATATCGAACAAGAGGATATCTTTATTTGTGATTTTTGTCAATAGAATGCATCTTTGTATTGTATTTTGATTAAAATAAATCTAGATTTTGTAATTACACGATGTTTTGCATATTTTCAAATGGGTACCCGGTTTGACCCTACCGGTAGGACAAAACTGGGTATTTTGACTTCTCCACAAAATTTTGTTATTCTTGGTAATCAAAATTTTTTTTTTCGGCAACTAGCTTTATTTTCTCATGGTTTAAAGTTCACTAAAAACTACTAACAGTCGGCAAAATTTTTTTTGCTCTCAGATTTTTTGTAGGAAAACAAATCCAAAAAGGTACCCGGTTTTATCCTACTTTCCCCTATATAGCGTATAGTTTGTTATTTATATTTTTATTATCAACAAGAATGGCTTGTTATAGAGCAAATAAATTAAACCAAGTTATAGATGTTTGAGTTTGATATAATAATGCAATTCTTAAATAACAATAATTAACTAGAGCATGAATAAAAGAACATTAAAAACGCATCTTTTTATTATATAATGTTTATTAAAGAGGAATGCATATGAAACTTGCACGTATTTTTTATCATAACAAACCGCATTTGACCTTGTATATACGACACTGTATATAAGACATTATAGAAAGAGCTCTCCTCTCTCTCCCTCTTCCCCCTCTCCCTCTCCCTCCCTTCTTCCCTCTCTCTCTTGTTCTCTTCCTCCTTCTCCCTCTCCCTCTTCTCCATCTCTCCTCTCACCCTCTCCCAACCTCCCTCCCTCCCCTCTCCCCCTCTCCCTCTTACTCAAACCCACCATCCTCTCTCTCTTCTCTCTCTCCTTCCTTCCCTCTTCTCGCTCTCTCCCTCCCTCCCACTCTGCCCTCTCCCCACCCTCTTCCTCTTAAATTGCATATTCCTGAATTATCATCCTTAATCTCATAAATTATTGTCGTATTTAAACTATAATAGAATGAATCATTAATGAAATATAGTGTATGCAGTATGTATAATGTATAATACATGATAATATATGTATAATACACGAATGAACATTGCATTTACAGCCAGAGTATTAAAGTCTGTCCAAACAATCTATGTAACTATCTTATTGTTAGTATAATGTAGAGTTGGTATGTATCTCTCACCACAAAATCTTGTGAAATAATAGATATATTTTAATAACTAATATGCAAATTGTTTTTAATTACTCAGATTTGTTTCAAACATAAGAAAGAAGCATAAAAGCCACATAAAGAGAGAATTAAGCTCAGTTTAACAATGCTTTTTAATGAACAGACAATACAAGCAGCAAATATCGAATATAAATTTTTTTTTAATTTTTTATTGCATAAATAAATAAATGATATCATCTATATTGCAAAAAAATATTGTGAATTATTAATACATATGCGCGATATATATGCAAACAATATATATTTATTCCTCTATTTGCTATATTTCTCAGTTCGTAAACGGAATACCATTTATTATTTGTTATACTCTACAGCGACATCGCGTTTAGATCGGATTTTCACAGAAGTTTGGATTTTATTTATGGCGACCCAGAAATCGCAAACATTCATTGCGGTTTTTACAGCGCCGAATGAACTTCGCTATTCGTAATTCATCCGCCCTCTCGACGACATCCGGCGGTTGAGGCCAAGCCTCTGTTTTTAATTAAATGCTCATAGCGTCCCCCGACGCATCTTTTTCGCTTCCTTTCTCCCTTTTACGTACCCGTTTGCTATCCGCCCCACGCAAGCCTTTCTGTTTTTACAAACATCGATCGTCTCGCATTGTCAGTGACGGTGTAAATTTAAAAACAGGTGTTTGGTCGAAAACTGAATTTTCTATCTAACTTCGGATACCCGCAAAAATATCTGATTAGCCGATTTAAAAAGCTTATCTCCAAACCGTATTTTAAATTCATATTTTTAAATTAATTCATATTTTTAAAAAATGTATATTATACGCGTTGCAGAGTATTTCAATCAGCTTTTTTCAGTCACTTACGATCCTATTACAACTGTATAATATTTCTATCAATTTACAATGCTGTTAATTACACAAATGTGAACGAGATAATTTATATAACAAGCAGAAATCAAAGTAAATAACTTTACCGTGCGCACATTTACTAATAAATGAATCCGTTTCGAACGTATCGTAATGTTGCGTAGGAGTGTAGAATTAATATCCCCTGTGTATATATGTGTATGCAGATTAATGAAATATTCGATGTATTGCTATTTGGATTTCATATCACTTTGATGTAGCTAATCACCTCTTAAAGGATTATAAATGTACAAGCTTTTTGCATCACATTGCCAGTTGCAAAATCTCAAATTTTTTTTTAAAAAAAATATTTCCCAATATGAGGGTGCATATCGTATGCATGTGAACCGGCTTTGATGTTGTAAGATCTGAAAATCTAATATATGCAACGTTTTAATAATATCATAGTAATATTACATAGTAATATTAGATATATATATATATATATAGTATATATATATCTATATAACATAATAATATTAGAATGCGCACGCGTGTTACAAGAATTTTTTACAAAGATATTTATATAATAACATTACGTTGAAGCGTTAAGTAAATATTACAATCATATTTACGATATTTTACTTTACGATAATAATACGATATTTTACTTTATATAGCATAAAAAATATTTGATCGTATATTTCATTCGTATATTTTATTTATTACAAATAAAACATGGGTCGAAAGAGCAGCGCGAAAGATACATTGAATTTATCCATAGTGATTATTTTGCGAAAGCTGTAAATACGACGCTATATGACAACGCGCGGTGCGAAAGGACCGAGATTGAAAAAATTGATTTTTGCGAGCCATCGTTTTTGCTAGCGGATAGAGCATTTTGTTACTGCAAGAGAATTACATGTCAAATCTCCATCGATACGTCGTATGTCATGATGGTAGTCACAGATACTGAATAAACGCAAGCCTTTGCATAGTGTAAAGTTGTTACATTTTAAATCCTAACTATCAGATATACTTGATTGAGCAATGCCATTGCGATTCATATTATTATTCACAAATGGTCTTCCTTTATGATAGAGGCTTGACTATATGCGTTATGTATATACAGGGTGATTCGTATAAAATGACCGATTTAATTATTAGCGAAATTTGAAGACATATGAAAAAATAGTTTATATTGACATATTCAGTACAAAAGGAGACATCATATAGCGAAAACAATTATTTTATGAGTGAAGACTAAAGACTATAACAAAGTATTTTTTCATTAAGTATTTTTCGAGTTATTTTATATCTAGTTTATTTTATATCTTAATCTGACATATTTTGATATAAAATATAAAATATCTCGTAAAATATTTAGTTTTTGATAATCTTACCGTAATACTTTTATGTATAGAATAATGAGACAAATCAATTGGTATAAAAAAAAAGAAATGTTTTAAAGAAAAAGTATGTAATTATTTACAATGAATTTTTTAAAACAATTATTTGTTTCTCTTACACTAATTGGATGTTATGGCCCCATAAAATAACTCGAAAAATACTTAATAAAAAAATATTTTATTATAGTGTTTTGAAAAGATCTCAAGAAGGGCTATAAGAATATGTAATAAAAGATAGGGGGTTCCATTTAAAAAAATAAAATTGACTTTGAAATGTCCTCAACGCCTCCACTCATAAAATAATCGTTTTACTATGATGCCCCCCTTTGTACTGAACATGTCGATATAAACTATTTTTTCATATGTCTTCAAATTTCGCTAATAATTAAATCGGTCATTTTATACGAATCACCCTGTATATACATAACGCATATAGTCAAGCCTCTATCATAAAGGAAGACCATTTGTGAATAATAATATGAATCGCAATGGCATTGCTCAATCAAGTATATCTGATAGTTAGGATTTAAAATGTAACAACTTTACACTATGCAAAGGCTTGCGTTTATTCAGTATCTGTGACTACCATCATGACATACGACGTATCGATGGAGATTTGACATGTAATTCTCTTGCAGTAACAAAATGCTCTATCCGCTAGCAAAAACGATGGCTCGCAAAAATCAATTTTTTCAATCTCGGTCCTTTCGCACCGCGCGTTGTCATATAGCGTCGTATTTACAGCTTTCGCAAAATAATCACTATGGATAAATTCAATGTATCTTTCGCGCTGCTCTTTCGACCCATGTTTTATTTGTAATAAATAAAATATACGAATGAAATATACGATCAAATCATATGTCTTCAAATTTCGCTAATAATTAAATTGATCACTTTATACGAATCACCCTGTAGTTATGAATTCATTATTCCGATATTTATGTGATGGTATGTGTTAGAATCTCCTACTAAACCTAAAATTAATTTCTTTGTTAATCTTTGTAAATTTTTTGATATAACGCTTTTTTCTTTTGATCCTATACTTTTTATAATTATTTTTTTTTAATTACACTTATCATAAGATCTATTTTATTATTGTAATTTTACAGACACTTTATTATGATTTGATCTTGTAGCAGCAGTAAAATTGTTGTCGCTTTTTATGCATGCGTTTATTGATTCATATACTAAGTTATATTTGTAACTTTTCTTTACACGTAAAATTATTATCCCGTTAATAGCAATAAACGCCGTTACAAACGATCACTAGTAGCAGAGAGCAAAGTAGAATATGCTTACGAAGAAGAATGATAAACTGGCGCTTTTCGAAATGTGCTACCAAGCACATCATCTACCGGCGAAGACGCAATTACTGAATCGTTATTAAATGCTTGCAAAAATAAAACTCGTATATTTGTAGGAACATGATTGTATGATCGTACGATCATACAATCGTGTTGTACGTTTATGTAATCGTTTATGATTTTAGGTACGAACACAAGAAAGCGCATATCGTTTTAATAAAAGAGACGAAATTGTATTAATTTACAAACATAAGATTTTTTTTTTACAAAATAAAATAAGATTTTGATAATGTTTTCATATTTTGTGACAGAAAAGATTAAACCACATAATCCGTCATTTTATAAAACGTCTAGGCATTTTATAAAAGGCGGCCACATTCTCAAATTATAGTTGAAAATGAAATATTTTGTCTGGCTAATGAAATATTTAATCTGGCTAAGAATTTTAGTCTTCTTATAAAACGCTAACAAGTGACCCGCTACATTGTCAAATGCAACGATTTGTATATCGTTTTAGATTCTGACTGGTCCATTTCAGTCATTTTATGAACTGTCTTTGTAGAACAGCCAATTATAGAAAATTAATAGATAATTATGTTATAATATTAATAGATAATTATGTTTATTTCTAAATAAGAAAAAGCTTGTATGAATATTTGTTGTATTTATTACTTATTGTGTGTGTATTTATGAATACTTGTTGGATTTATTACAATTAAGGTTTTATAAAAGTAACATAAATAAAATTCTCGAAAATAATGTTTGGAAACAAATAATAAAAAGAAATATAAGCGTAAAAAAAATAAAAAAAAAACATATCTATTATGACCATTTTATTAAATATAATATAAAGTAAGGTCGGTAAAAACACGCTGTTCATAAAATGACTGAAATGAACAAGCCAGAATCTAAAACGATGTACAAATCGTTGCATTTATCAATGTAGCGGATCGCTTGTTAGTGTTTTATAAAAAGACTAAAATTCTTAGCAAGATTGTAAAATATTTTATTTTCAACCATGATTTGAGAATGTAGTCACACTTTATAAAATGCCTAGACGTTTTATAAAACGAGGGATTATATAATCTGGCTACGATATATATATTATTATAATTAAAAAAGCTGCGTAAATTGTGTTTTCACAAATGAGGCAAAAAAGTATATAGCAAGATTATCTATCTTAAAATTGACTCTGTGAAGTTGCTTGTGTTGTACTTTTTCTAACGTGTATATTTTTACCGATTAATTATAATAGAGTTCGTGCCTGCTTAGGTTTTATCAATGCATAAAATCAGACACATGCAATTCCTTGATAATAACTCTGTTATATATTACACGCATATTGCGTGTGTAAATATAAAAACATTTTTAAACCAATTATCATTTAAACTTGCGAAATAATTACAATCTATTAAGAAATTACTATTGCTGCAGTGCGGCTGATTATACTGATGGAGTACTCCTGGCGCCATCCCTAGAATGCGTTATACGTGTAATAATAAACGCGCAATGCGACTAATTTTAAGCTCATGAGAACATTACCATGACACACTGCAAGGTAAGTATATATGTGGTATAGATATGTACAATATACAAGGCGTGCCACAAGGGGTGCCCTAATTATCCTTCTAAGCTAATTGCAATCAACGCGTGACTCTTAAGTGCCATATGGAAATCAGCTTCTCGAAAAGACTGATTTATTATAAAGGATTCTTTATAAAATGTTTCAATATTTTTTTTTAATTTTTAGCTTCGGACTTTATTGCAGTTCCAGTAAGAATATGTCTAAAAATTTGACTTATAATATTTTTATGCATTGCGCTAATTTTATTGTTTAACATTTTTGTTGATGATTTCAAATACGAAAAATTGTAAAAAATTTGATTTAGTATTTCAATAGATCTAGTAAAATAGCAACATAATTTTCGTACATAATTCTAAATCATATCACAATCGTAATACTACGATTGTATTAATATAGCAATGTAACATTTATCATCAAGATTGCTTTCAAATCCAGAAATTTTCCTCGCACGGGAACTCGTTACTAATATCCGGGCAATTTCCTATTCCTTTTACGTATTCAGCAATCGATTACGTGTATAACGCAGCGTTTTTTATTTAACAAGCGCACATGGACTGTCTTTTCACACAGATTATGATTCTGCACGATTCTAATTATGAATATATAAACAGATTGCAAAATTATTCTATTAAAGAGAAAAAAAGAGACAGAAAATAAAAATATGCTTCTCTGTTGAACTTTATACAGAGTGTCCAAAAAAGACCGGGACACCTTACAATCTTGGACGGGTTACGTTACAGAAAAAAATGTTTTATACAGAAATTGTAGGGTTTTATGTGGTGCATTACATAGCAATATTATTATGACCTTGAATAGCGTTGTCAAGGTCACGTGAAGGTCACCTTTAATTTCTTAAATGGCAACCTCTATTTTTCTTTGCATATTTTTTTAGCTTATCTCAAGAACTTTTCAAAACACTATAATAAAGTATTTTTGGTAAATGTACCAAAAAGGGGACTCAGCCCCAATGACCTTGACCTTGACATATGTTGTCAAGGTCATCATCCTGAGTAACCCTCAAAAGGTTTTAGCCGTCGCTCGTTGTTTACTAAAAAGTTATTAACAAACAAAGATTTGTAAAAATCAAGGTTTGTACGTAGTCTGACAATGAAAAACTTGATATTGGACTTAGTTTACAGAAATAGTCCTATGTATACTACACTATTATAAGAAGAAATAGGTTTGGGTTAGGTTATATCTTCCGGAAGTGGGGCCCCCCCGTAGGAGGGGGACGGAACCCCCTGTTTCCACGCATATACTTTACAACGCGAAGTGAGGTCCACCCCACGATTTTTGTGTGAATAGGAAAGTGTATGCGTGGACGCAGTGAGTTCCGCCCCCCCTGCGGGGGAGCCCCACTTTCGGAAGATATAACCTAACTCAAACCTATTTCTGATTTAAAACTAAAATTTGCTTTAATCCTAAAGCCCCTCACGCGCCCATGCAATTACTTAAATATACAATTAATAACTTAAATATACAACTAAATACTTAAATATATGTATAACGCTCATGCATGGAGAAGTTCAGATTATCGCATTTAATATGTGTTCTTATCATATAATTTAATTGTTAATAACTTTTTAATTGGGAATTACTGAGGGCGATGACCTTGACAACATATGTCAAGGTCAAGGTCATTGGGGCTGTGTTCCCTTTTCGGTACATTTACCGTATTTTTTTATTAAGTATTTTTCGAGTTATTTTATATCTTAATCTGACATATTTTGATATAAAATATATCGTAAAATATTTAGTTTTCGATAGTCTTACCGTAATACTTTTATATACTGAATAGTGAGACAAATCAATTAGTATAAAAAAAACAAATAATTGTTTTAAAAAATTTATTGCAAATAATTACATACTTTTTCTTAAAAACAATTCTTTTTTTTATACCAATTGATTTGTCTTGACTTGTCTTATTCTATACATAAAAGTATTACGGTAAAATCATCGAAAACTAAATATTTTACGAGATATTTTATTCAAGGTCATAATAATTTTGCTATGTAATGCGCCACATAAAACCTTACAATTTTTGTATAAAACATTTTTTTCTGTAACGTAATCCCTCCAGGATTTTAAGGAGTCCCGATTTCTTTTGGACACTGTATACTTCGGCGCTAATCCTCTACATTGTCAGTAAATACACATTTTTCGATAACATACTGCGGCATTATCGTAAATTAATTATCGTCTTATCAGTGCAAAAAAACAACGGAAAATTTTTATTTATTCTATTTCATTCTATTTATTATATTTCGTTGATCCAACTTTTTTAAACTGTATTTATCATGATTGATAGCGATCCGGAATGCTCTATAATTAAAAAACCAAAAAAACGAATGAGATATATTCGATTCATAAAAAGTGGAAACGAATAATACCAAAAATAATGTCAAAGAACAAATAGAAACTATTAACATGCAACAAACACCTGACAAAGATCTGCTAGAAAGTTATTGCTTACATTACTTCACAATAATATTCGCGTAAAATAGATGAATTTTGCACAAAAGCAAGATATATTTAAAAATTTTTGATAACTTTTTTATAAATATAAATAAAAATTGATAATAAAAAGTTAAATATAAATAAAAGTAAAAGTTCTTAACACATATAACACTACGATATTATCTTATACAAAGTATATACGGACAAGTTGAAATTAATTTATCATCTCTCTGTCTCTTATTCAAAAATATATTACTTATAAAGGATGTACTTCCGAATGACCCCTGTTCCCGATCGACATGAAGTTTTACACATAAGTTGTTTTCGATGTGAGGAATAAAATGCGCGTGGTCCCAACTTCGGGAAATGAAAAAAAAAAAAAATTTTTTACGACAGCACTTATCGACTAAAATCGATTCTATATGATATATACAACATCAAAATATAATATATAATATATATAATATATGTGGTAATTCTCTCTCTTTCTATTCAATGTGAGGAATCTGAAACACCGGGCGCGATAGGGGTAGACATTGTTTTGCGCGGAAAGTTGCAAATTCACTTTCCGCGCAAAGCAGGGTCTACCCCCTATCGCCTGGTGTTTTAGATGCAAAACTAGGTTTATAATTATATCGTTTCACATGGGTTTGCGACTTTCCGCGCAAAGGAAGATTGAACCCAAACCTATGTGTCTAGTTTTCTGGTAGTGGAGCCTCCCCGCAGGAGGGAGGCGGAACATACTACCTCCACGCATACACTTTTTAATGCGAAGTGAGGGTCCACATGAGTTTACAACTTTCCACGCGAAGCGAGGTTTCGCATAGCTTTATAATTTTTTACGCAAAACAAGGTATATCCCCTATCGTCCGATGCTTCGGATGCAAAACTAGGCTTATAATTGTACTGCTTTATATGGGTTTGCTAATTTTCGTGCGAAGCAAGATCTACCCCTTATCGTTTGGTGCTTTGGATGCAAAACTAGGTCTACAATTATACGGCTTTACATGGGTTTGCGACTTTCCGCGCAAAGCAAAGTTTATCTTTCAGTGCTTTGGATTTCTCACATTGAATAAAATTTATGTGAAATAGAGGTCATTTGAAAGTATATTTTTTATTTAGTTGATAAGTGCTGCCTGATATAAATTTTTTTTTTTCATTTCCCGAAGTTGAGATGACGCGCAATTTATTTCTCACATTGAATAGAATTTATGTGTAAAATTACAGGTCAATCGGGAGCAGGGAAGTATATCCCTTATAAAAAGTTTATTTATATATATGTATAATGTCAGTTCACACTGGCATATAATGGCTTATGCATCTATATAAGCAACGAAAAAGCGGTTAACTAAATTACGTCTACCAATACTGTTTCAAGAAAAATGTAATACTTGTCTCGTTACCGGAAACAAGCTCATTTGAGAAAAAGCTTAGCGCATTTTCATATTGTATCATAATTTATCTGATATATTACTTGATATTTTTCTCGAACAAAGATTTACACACATACACACACATGCACGCACGCACACGCGCGCGAGCGCGCACACACACGCATACATAACATCTTATTGATTGTTAAATCTAGGAATTATTTATCCGCAAAATATTCTACGATATTCTTCTCCTTTATTTATGTGCTGTGAACCATAAACTCAAGTATACAAGCTTATCATTTATAATAAATTAAACAAAAAATATTATATTTAATTTATATTATAATCTTCATAAGTTTAAAGACTGTGTAACAGTAAACGAAAATTTATTAATACAACCAATCCAAAATAGAAATATGTCTTATTATGAAAAATTATTGCCAAGCTTTGAATTAAGCTACGTATAATATATATTGGATATATGTATAATACATCGCATACAAATATATGTATACCGTGTGTCGTGCTTTGTAGACATACAGTGATTCTATTATGGCTAACTGACGATGGTCTATATTTCATTTTGTTATTGATGAAGGATAATAAATTTACTTAACTATCTTCCGTCGAGTTCATGTACTTGGGTTTACGGTTTCACCGGTCGTTGTAAGTGCTGTAACGCGAGACATACACACACAACATTTTCTTGTAGGTAGCTTTCCTGCACCGCATAAGAAATGCAATTCCGGCTAGATTGTAAAAATAAGGAAGATTAAACCGCAGTCGACAATGTGCGAATCCTCTTAGAATTTAAGATTCATAATATCGTGGAATATATTCCTTGTTAAAATGATGAACGATGGTTTAGATTATCGGCAAAGAAAATAATTTCCTTTATAATTTATCTTTAAATTTCTAAACGCATATTTTTTTGCTTTTAAGATTCCAGCAAATAATTAATTTGAAAAATTATCTTTTGTAAAAAATATAAATTTTTAAAGCTTTGTGTGTTGTGCATAAGATGTACAGACGAATATAATTAACGATACATATGTTTAGTACGACAAAAGTAAAAAAGCGAGGATCTACAAGAAAAACTGTGAAATTAAATTCTCCAGTTACAATGTATTACCGCAAGTGATGGGAGCAATTTGTCGAGTGAAAAAAACTATGGAAACGGGGACGATACATATACGCGCAACATCTTTTCATCGTTTAAAAAAAATCGCGAAAAAAAATATTTTCGCGCTGAAAAGCTTTACAATCGCCGCAGACGAATTGAAAGATTGTTAGAGACAAATTCTTTTAGGTCTTTTTACGCAGCGTTATGTCGCGGAGCCTTAAACGAGATCTTCATGTAAAAATAAAAAAATCTCTTCCTAGAAGCGTATGCGTTATTATTTTATGTGCAACTAGCGTGTAAGTAGCATGAGAATATGATAGCAACTCAAGCTATATACATGTTTTTATTTTACATATATGGATCACATATATGAACTGTATATCTTTTCTTTTCTTGAAAATCATTTACAACTAACACAGAACTCTTTCTGAAACTCTTCGTATATTTGCAAAAAAAGAGTTCATATGTGCTTTTCCGCCGCTGCGATTTTGTCTTCGGCAAGAAGTAAAGCGAGAAACTCTTGGACGAAAAAACTTCGCAATCGCTTTGCTTGGATTTATTCTCCGGGTGGGATTATCCAGCCGCGCTAGACTGCATCTTGCGCTGTCCTTCATTCGGATTTGCGTGTCTATATGTATGTGTGTGACTAATTACAACACTGCGCGCTTGCCGCATCGATTTTGCTGGCATTTTGTTCGCGCGCGGGTTCCACAGTCGGCCGACCTAGGTATATCACAGAAGAAGCCAACGGACCAGTAAAATTTCATTTCACGCTCGTGGCGTACGAAATATATGTGCGCGCGCACCGAATTCCTCCCGCACACGCGAAAGAATGGATTATATGTATATAATATGACGAAATTATCGGTGCATTTGCATCTGCGAGGGAAGCGATAGAAACCTTCGCTTTTCACAATAGCGAGGTATTGCATGAAGGGACGTCCGTCGGGATTAATACGATCGTGCATTGTAGCGCGTTCGTCGATTAAGCTCGTTATCAACGGTACGCCGCGGATTAAGGGTATCATATGCGAAACAACAAGAATAATTGTCTCGATATGTTTTTTTAATTCTTTATCGTTATCCCCGAGATCTTCTTTTTTAACCGCTTTACTAGCGGTTTCATTATATTCACATCCGGATTGAATCCAAAATGTTACGCATCAGTGATATTTGACAAATATCCGATTTTACTTACTCAGAGAAAAATAGATTATTGAGATACGTTATGATAATTTTTTTTGATAATATTTTACTAATATCCAAAGAGATGAGAATTAGGAATGTAGCAAGAGAAAAATAATTCATTTCCCAAACCATTACGCGAGAGTATATTGCTATTGCACATCTGAAATAATCAAAACCGCTGTATAGCACCGAGTTTTTCTTTGTTTTGTAATTTTCTAAAATACTAAAGAAAATACGAATAATCACATATTTCGTAGTTATAATATATGTGTAGAATATTCCAAATATAATTACATTCTGCAATTAAATTCACAAAAATGAAAACATACATTAGATATAAATATCATTTTATTCAAGCATATAAGCAATTAATAAAATTTTGGAAAAAGGAAATCTTTATATAAAAAATAGTTTTGTACCTGTATCGAAGAATTTTATTTGCAACTTGTATTGATTATTTAAAGAAACACATTTTTTATTTTTACAGATTATATATTGACTAATATAAATAATTAAACGTAGTAAAATTTAAAAAAATTTGATAATTTTATATATTTAAAAATCTTTGTTCACATCGAATGTGAATATATCCTATCAGCTTTTTCTCTGTAGATAAATTTTTACATGCACCGAATGAACGAGTTTCATTGGACATTATGAATTTTACTAACCGAATATATATCCACGTGCCGTCACGTTTGCAGGAGAAATACACTCGATCGCACGGATTTCTCTCTTGCGTATAGGTGCGTTTACAGCGAGAGAAAAGCGGTCACAGTGACCGTAAATCTGTAATTTTAGCACGAGCGATGCGTAATAACGAATGTATATGCGAGATCGCAGGAGACTATATTAGCATAAACCACTAGAGGGGATAGTAAATCAACAACGAACATGATTACTTACTATAGGTTAATTTAACACATAATTTATCTAACTTAAGCTAATTTACACGATTTGACGTTTTAAATCCGATCTTTATGAATTGATTTAAAAAAAAGGAGATAATGCGTTATATGTATATCCATGCATATATATATTTTATAGTTTATACAAATTGGTTGTTATAATTGCACCTAAACCAGAGCCACATTATTGTACAAAATAATAAATAAATCATTTTCTTTGTATATAAAATTATTTTAATTTATTAAGTTTTACTATACATATATATAATCGTGTGTTATAAAATAGAATATACAGGGTGCCTCACCAAAAGTGGCCATCCCTTTTATCTTTTAAACTAAAAGAGATAGACCGTAACAAATATAGGGGAAAATAGGGTAAAACCGAGTAGGCGGGTCATACCATGTACCTCTTTTTTCGTAATAAGTGCTACTATCTTTGGCTAACTCGTGGAGAAGTTCAAAATTTTCGGGTCAAAAAAGATCGATATCGGGGCAATAATCGAGTTGTTATAGACTTTTTCTACATAGAGCATCTGCTTCGGCAAATGCAGCGTTGCATTCTATAAATATTAGAGAGTATATCGCTATCGTATATTAGTTTTAATCGTCACTTTGTACGCCGGAATATACAGCCGCCGTGTTTGTTATTTTCTTCGTGTTGGGACAAAACCGGGTACCTACACACTTCATGTAATGAAAAGAGGAAAAACTGTTATCCTGACTTTGTCTTCCTACAAAAAGCAGTTGAAAACAAAAACTACCATACAGAAAAAGAAACCACTAAAAAAAAGCTTTTTGAGACCCCTAAAATTTAAAAATTAAATATGTAAGTCCTGCAGCAATGTAGAACAAGAGGATATCTTTATTTGTGATTTTTGGCAATAGAATACATCTTTGTATTGTATTTTGATTAAAATAAATCTACATTTTGTAATTGCACGATGTTTTACATGTTTTCAAATGGGTACCCGGTTTTACTCTATCGGTAGGACAAAACCGGGTATTTTGACTTCTCCAAAAAACCTTGGGTAATTGTTTCGAATAAGGCCTTTTCTGAATTTTGAGAAATATGATCGGATCTCTCGGTAAAACTCTTTGTTGTGACCCCAACAATGATAATCAGTCGGGGGAGCCCGACCCCCATCACCCCCTCCCCCCAAATATAATATAATATTTTACATATTATACGAGTTTTATCGACTTGAAATATCGCGGGCAATGTTTACCTTTTCACTTTCTGCCTTGCGTTATGGCCAACTTCTGACTCGTGCATTAGAGATTGACATATGTCATGTTGTTATGGCACATAAAAAAACTTAAGCAGTAAGACTTAAGACGTAAGCGAATTGAGGGCCGTGGCACATAGAAAAACTTAAGCAGTAAGACTTAAGACGTAAGCGAATTGACCAATCACGGTCGAACAGTAAGGTAGCCATATTGAAACGTAAGCAACGCTGAAAAGTCCGTATGGATGAAAGTCTTAAGTCTTAAGTTTTACTGCTTAAATTTTTTTGTGTGCCACGGCTCTTATTTGATCATAACACTCAATCCGAAGTTGGCCATATCACAGGGCCGAAAATGAAAAGGTAGACGTCGCCCGCGATATTTCAAGTTGATAAAACTCGTATAATATATAAAATATTTACATTATATTATACATTGTTATATTCGTTTTAAACAGCGCTACAACTTTTTTCATGTCAAAATATTCACATTACTATAAAAAAATTATGCATACCTTTCCCTTCGTTGACACAGATAGCTTTTGGAAACAACCATTGTGCTCACAATAGAATTCAGTTCGAACTATATAATTTGACATAGGGGAAAGTAGGATAAAACTGGGTACTTTTTTGGATTTGTTTTCGTACAAAAAATCTGAGAGTAAAAAAAATTTTGCCGGCCGTTAGTAGTCTTTAGTGAACCTTAAACTATGAGAAAATAAGGCTAGTCGCTGAAAAAAAAATTTTTGGTTACCAAGAATAACAAGATTTTGTGGAGAAGTCAAAGTACCCGGTTTTGTCCTACTGGTAGGGTCAAACCGGGTATTTATTTGAAAATATGAAAAACACCGTGTAATTCCAAATTTTAGATTTAGTTTAATCAAAATACAATATAAAGATGTATTCTATTGACAAAAATCACAAATAAAGATATCCTCTTGTTCGACATTGCTGCAGGACTTTCTTATTTAACTTTTTAACTTTAGGGATCTCAAAAAGCTTCTTTTTTAGTAGTTTCTTTTTCTGAGCGTTAGTTTTTGTTTCCGATTGCTTTTTGTAGAGACACAAAGTCAGGATAACAATTCTTCTTTTCATTATATGAGATGTGTAAGTACCCGGTTTTGCCCCAACACAAGGAAAGTAACAAATACGGCGGTTGTATATTCCGGCGTACAAAGTACTGATCGAAACTAATATGATATATTCTCTAATATGTACAGAATGCAATGCTGCACTTACCGAAACAGATGTTCTATATAGAAAAAGTGCACGACGACTCGATTATTGTCTCGATATCGATCTTTTTGGGCTAAAAACTTTGAACTTCTATTTAAAAAAAAATATCGTGTCCACAGGGGCACGGTTTGTTTTAAAATGATGATGGCGCCAATCTACAACTAATAACACAAATTAGCCATAGATAGCAGCATTTATTATGAAAAAACAGGGGTACCCGGTTTGACCCGCCTACCCGGTTTTACCCAACTTTCCTCTATATTTGTTATAATTTATTTCTATTAGTTTAAAAAATAAAAGGGAGTGGCCACTTTTGGTGGGATAATCTGTATATTATTAATAGTTTTTTAACGCATTACTTCTAAAAGATATAAATAAAATATTTTATGCTCGATATTAATGGAGTATCATACAATTAGTCATTAAATAATTTCTATTTTTATATTTTGAAACTTATAGAGCTATTAATATATCAATGTATTGTTCTTATATATTAACGCATTAAGATATAAATAAAATATTTTATGCTCGATATTAATGGAGTATCATACAATTAGTCATTAAATAATTTCTATTTTTATATTTTTATATTTTTAGAGCTATTAATATATCAATGTATTGTTCTTATATATATATATAT
>NW_021851033.1:87931-92605 GCF_003651465.1 Formica exsecta
GAGAGAGAGAGAGAGAGAAAGGGAGAGGGAGAGGGGGGGAGAGAGAGAGAGAGAGAGTAAATGCCGTATTTTTCGTCGTGATTTATTCGCATTATTCTACACGTTTCCTTCTCTATCTCCTTTTTTTGTTACTTACAAGCTGCCAAGTCCTGGAGTTGTTGGAATTCTGCTGGCGAGAGCTTATCCCAGTGAAAGGCCATCCTTACTTATGGTTTATGTGTCCCTTAGGACAAGCGGCCAGTCGTACAATATTGAAATTCGTCACCTGCGAAAAGATGCAACTATGTATAAAATATGATTAATATAGAGTTTTTCATATAACTTTATCTCTAATTATTTGTTATAAACACCATGCTAAATATTACATTTGAAGCTATTGTATTCAGAAGATAGTAATCGCACACACATATATATATATATATATATATATATGTGTGTGCGATTACTATCTTCTGAATACAATAGCTTCAAATGTAATATTTAGCATGGTGTTTATAACAAATAATTAGAGATAAAGTTATATGAAAAACTCTATATTAATCATATTTTATACATAGTTGCATCTTTTCGCAGGTGACGAATTTCAATATTGTACGACTGGCCGCTTGTCCTAAGGGACACATAAACCATAAGTAAGGATGGCCTTTCACTGGGATAAGCTCTCGCCAGCAGAATTCCAACAACTCCAGGACTTGGCAGCTTGTAAGTAACAAAAAAAGGAGATAGAGAAGGAAACGTGTAGAATAATGCGAATAAATCACGACGAAAAATACGGCATTTACTCTCTCTCTCTCTCTCTCCCCCCCTCTCCCTCTCCCTTTCTCTCTCTCTCTCTCTCTCTCCTTCTCTCTTTTTCTCTCTTTCACTCTCTCTTTCTTTCTCTTTCTCTTCTTATGTTTGAATTTTTTACGTCATAAATTCTAAAGCGCGTTATTAATATAGTTTAATAAACTTTGACTTATCTAATACCGACAAAATTTAGAGTGCGGGTAATTCTATATACTCTTCCTTGATTTTCACTTGATAGACACTATTATTAATTTGTTGCGTGTGGAAAGAAATCGAAAAAATTAGATTTATAATCAATTATCGATACAATCTTACATTGAATTTCTGAATAAGAAATCATTTGAGATATAACTCGTATGTTTTAAACTTTAATGTTCTTTGCAAATTACTACTTACAGTAGTTGTACGGTTTATTCTCAACAAAAGTAGAATTTTTATCCCATTTTATTTCTGTTTGTTTTTAATGTATTATTATTGCGTTTATAAAATTTTCATTATTTTTAATATACATAGCTATTTTATTAGACCGTTGACATGATGTTGCATAAAAATAGATCAAATTTGTCTAAATATTTTTGTTTCAGATTGAATTAAATGTACAATAGTTTTATAGATCATCGCGCATACAAATATATCCGTCGAACACAGATAAATTTTTTGTGATGTCTGTTGTGTTCTTTAAAAATTTCGTTTTGATGGAAATATTAGCGCGCGCCATTGGGTGATTATCGTCGAATGAATCGAATTATCGCGATAGACAACGAAGTTATTCGAATGATGAAAGACAGATAATCATATTGTTCGTTATCGTCAAAGTGCAAACCAATACGCGAGGAAATATGTCGATATAAAAGGATTCTGGCACTTTGCCGAAACATTTCGGAACGTAATTACATATTTGCTCCTAAATGGGAAAATGTAATGAAATGAAATAATGATCTTTTTTTTTTATGAATAAATCCTTTCGCATTTAATTGCCATAAGTTACATACATCTTCAGTGTGCCTGTTATAGTGAATATTTTCAAGTTGTATAGTTATCACAAAAGCTCAATCATTAATTACAGATAGCACTTGGATCAATTAAATATAACTAAAAAATTTATATTCCGTTTTATTGCATAGAATTAAAGTCAACCATTGGGAACTTGTTAAATCATTAAAATAAATCGAGATTCATGTAATGCACATACTGGTAAATTGGAAATAAATATCAAATAATAATTTATATGTTTTTTTGCTCATTTTCTTCTATTATAAAATGTTATGCATATCTTAATTTTGAAGAAAATGTAAGTAGTTTATAAAACAATTTACATTAAATTAATTTAGAATATAAAGATTACATGTCAATTCGTAACTTGCGATAATTATCTTTAAATCTCGCGGATATATCTACGAATATTTCTTTAGATAAAAATGATTGCAAGATATCTCGAGAAATTCTTCGCGGCACGCGAAACAAAGAATTAAAACAAATACGTGTTTAAGACTATCTGTTACATAATCTGATATACGTGTAAGCTGATGTAATAAATTCGAACGTTGAAATTCATATCATTTTATTGACTACTATATATTTCTATGCGATTTACTTGACGACAGCAAATATGTCGGATTTTCCGCATATAACCCCTTGATCGCGAGCTTGATGACGTATAAGTGTCTCGTCGTCTAGTATTTTACAGCCAGCTGACGGAGATGCGAGGCTATAGTAATAGCTAACACATTTCTCAAGAAGGAGTAACACGTGCGACGTTCGCGCAAGAAAGTATTAATTCATCGTACGAGCATTGCACTTTGTTTCACAAAATAAATTGCCGCCATTCGTCGACAAATTTACTGATATTACTGTAATGCGGCTATTATTTAGGTAATCTCTTATTTAAAATACACAATAGAAAAATATCGGAAAAGAATTCTTGATTGTACTTGCGGGAAAGAATCTGATTATAAATACTCTGGTAAATTAGAATAAAATAATGATAAATTAAAATAAAACTCTGTGATGAGCTTTCTTATACGAAAGTAATATCGCGAAGATAATGATCTATAAAAGATATTTAATAAAAAACATACACCAAGTAGGGGAAAATAGGGTAAAACCGGGTACTTTTGCTTCCTCATAGAGGAAGCTTTGTTTTCGTGATAAAATTTTTTTCCAGTTTTCTATGCCAATGTGTTTAGAATGTTCTAAACCGTCGAAAAATCATATTCCTAAAAAATGTCTGTATGTATGTATGTATGTATGTATGTATGTATGTATGTATGTATGTATGTATGTATGTATGTATGTATGTATGTATGTATGTATGTATGTATGTATGTATGTATGTATGTATGTATGTATGTATGTATGTATGTATGTATGTATGTATGTATGTATGTATGTATGTATGTATGTATGTATGTATGTATGTATGTATGTAGAAAATGTTCATTTTTTATAAAATTTTTAATTTTTTGAGAAATGTCTGTACACGTTGTAATTTTCGTAAATTTTGAGATATCAGGTTAAATTTTTTTACATAAATAGAGTATTATTAAAGGATGATTGGTACGTAATTTGGTGAGTATCGGTGAAAGGGTTCATTTTTTATAAAATTTTTAATTTTTTGAGAAATGGCTGTACACGCTGTAACTTTCGGAAAATTTGAAATATCGGGTTAAATTTTTTTACATGAATAGAGTATTATTAAAGAATGTTTGATATTTAATTTAGTGAGGAACGGTGAAAGACTTCATTTTTTATACAATTTTGAATTTTTTGGGAAATGTCTATACACGTCTTAATTTTTGCAAATCTTTTTATATGAATAGAGGATCAGGTAAATGCTCAGATTAACTTACACCTTACGGATCATTTTCATTTTTACATATATTATAGAAGGCACATTCCTAAGTAACACGCACTTTGAATTTTGTGGCACTCTCTTCTAGTTCCAGAGATATGCGATTTTGAAGTATCATAATTTTCGCATTTATTTCTATGATCCTTTCACTATATCTTACTTGCGTGTTTATGTTTTTTTGTTATACATTTGCTATTCCACACAAAGCGAGGTTCAACGCAAACTTATGTATCTAGTTTTTGGTAGTGGAGCCCTCCCGCAGGGGGGCGGAACATACTGTCTTATGCATATACTTTTTAATGCAAAATAAGGTTTCACATGGGTTTACAACTTTCCATTTTATATTTACGCATTAAAAAGTATATGTGTGGAGACATTATGTCCGCCTCCCCTGCGGGGGGGCTCCACTATTAAAAAACTAGACACATAGGTTTTAATGTACGACAATTCACAATAAAATCGCGAATTTTTCCCACGAAAAATAGCATTTACTAGACACAGTCAACTTTGGCGCCCTCTATCTCTGGTATTTTTTGAGTCACCGCAAAATGTAAAGAAGTTTGTATTGTAAATCGAAATATCGAAAATTGTAGAGAAGTGAGTCCTCTACAAGTTTTATTTGAACATTTTTTTGATAAAACTAACAGGGGCCAATATTATTGTCAATAAAAATGTTCAACCCCAAATTGACGGCATTTTTTTGGTTGTAACTTTCTTTCCTTGACAGCTATTAAAAAAATTTTCAAACAAAAGTTGTAGCAAATATTTTTTCCTACAAAATTAAAAAAAAAGGAAAAAGATTCGACCAATAGGAGCCGAGATATCCAAACTTACCCCTATTTTGAAGATGGCCGCCGACGCACAGGGAAATTTTGTTGGAACTTTGTGAATTCGGGCATCTCCTATGACCTTCTACTCACCCTCAAAAAATTGGCTTGTCTATCCGTTTTGTAGATATTCGGTGTTTTTGATACTATTTTACTGGACTAACAATCGAAGATGTATATACATTAAAGTCAAATTAGATATCATGT
>NW_021851033.1:93978-96766 GCF_003651465.1 Formica exsecta
AATTGACGGCATTTTTTTGGTTGTAACTTTCTTTCCTTGACAGCTATTAAAAAAATTTTCAAACAAAAGTTGTAGCAAATATTTTTTCCTACAAAATTAAAAAAAAAGGAAAAAGATTCGACCAATAGGAGCCGAGATATCCAAACTTACCCCTATTTTGAAGATGGCCGCCGACGCACAGGGAAATTTTGTTGGAACTTTGTGAATTCGGGCATCTCCTATGACCTTCTACTCACCCTCAAAAAATTGGCTTGTCTATCCGTTTTGTAGATATTCGGTGTTTTTGATACTATTTTACTGGACTATATAAGAGTTGCTTGAGAAGCGCTTTGCAGTCAATAATTCCGCCATTTTGAATTGACAATTAAATGTAATAACATGTGTACTCAAAGTTTATACTTGATCTATTTTTTGCAAATAAATTCATATTACAATTACTTTTTGCTTCCTCATAGAGAAAGCTTTGTTTTCGTGAAAAATTTTTTTTTTTGAAATTTTGATGCCGATGTGTTTTGAACGTTCTAAAATGTCGAAAAATCATGTTTTTAAAAAATGTCCGTATGTGTGTATGTGCAATAAAAGGACGTGGTTGCTCTAACTTTCATAAATTTTGAGATATCGAACTAAATTTTTTTACATGGGTAGAGTATCATTCAAGGATGGTTGGTATTGAATTTGGCTAGGATCGGTAAAGGGGTTTATTTTTTATAAATTTTTTTTATAAAATTTTTCAAAAAAATGGTGTGGTTGCTTTAACTTCCGCAAATTTTGAGATATCGAGCTAAATTATTTTACATAAATAGAGTATCATTAACGGATGGTTATTATTAAATATAGCTAGAATCGATAAAAGGGTTTATTTTTTATAGAATTTCGATTTTTTCTAAAAAAGGGTGTGGTTGCTCTAACTTCCGCAAATTTTGAGATATCGGGCTAAATATTCTTACATGATTAGAATATTATTAAAGGATGGTTGGTATTAAATTTGATGAGAATTGGTGAAAGGATTTATTTTTATGAAATTTTGAATTTTTCAATAAGTAAAAATATTGAGAAATGTTAAATTTTTATTAAAATAAAATTACTTTATTTATTATCTAACTTTAAAATATGATCTTTAAATTTTATATAACCGTTATATAAAAATAAAAAATACGTGCAAATTAGAAAATAACACATTGCTTTTTTATTTTTCTATTTTGCTCACAAAGCTTCATCTATGAGGAAGCCAAAATTGAAAAACCCGCTTGCTTTAGCGAGCTTAAGCTTTGTGAGCGGAGTAGAATGATGAGGAAACAATGTGCAAGTTTCTAATTTGCACAATTTCCAGCTTGTTTTATTTGTTGCTATATATAAGTATGTATTTACCTTTCTTGTAAATTATACAGAATGTCTAAAATTCAAACAGCTATAACTTGATGAAAAAAAGTCGTACGATCATGAACCGAAATTCATTTGAAAGCTCTTGAATTATACTTTCAGATGCCATTAAGTTTATTTAGAAACCAGTTTTTTTTTGTCGTAAAAAAATGTTAAAAATGGCCAAAAACGCCATTTTTGGCCTCTCTCATTCCAATTTACTCTAAATTCTGACATGCTAAGTAAATTCAGACAACAGCATCGTGTTCAGCGCGAAAAAATCTTCGGGAAACGTACTATCGCACTTCGGAGAGAATTTTGTGTCCTACTGTGTTATCGATCAATATAAAAAATATGCTATTATTTAGATTGATTTAAATTTAAATTTAGATTTAAGTTTTGATCATTTCTTCGATGTCTGACAATTGTCGCTTTCTTCTTATATCATAGTATAAGACTCAATTAAATACAACGAATTATTGAATCGTTATTTATTTTTCAGATTCCACGCGGAAACTCCAGGATGTTTTGGCTGAATTTTGCGGAAACAATACGACGCCGAGTGGCGTCCCGAAATATCATCCGGACGGAGTGAGTCATAAAAATTAATCTATATTTTAATCGTATAATCGATAATATACGTATCTAAAATTTACAAAAGAAAAAGTAAGGTAAATGTCCCAGTGGCCGGACGTTTAAGCGTAGATCATCACAAATAATATAATTTATAATATTAGAAAGATTTTTAATATAAAACTTAAGATTCCCTTAAGCAGGGAAAAATTATTTCAACCCACATATATCAATTATTAATTAAATATTTACATAAGTAATGGAACGCGTCAATGTATCAGTGGCCGGACAGCTGTAATAGGTTATGACCCAGAGTGTTCGGACATAACTTGTCCCAGTGTCCGATTATAACCAGAAAACTAGTATGCTGACGAGAAATATTGATATAAATAGATATTTAATGACAAAATATAACTTTAATTTAAATTGGTATCTATACTTAATAATATTTTATTTTTGTCAAAAATTATAAAAACAATTTGTTGCATAACCTGGAAACATATAACAGGCCATTTAACTTATAAGCTACATTTCTTAACAGTGAACATGCAGATAACAGACCGAACAATAATACAAAATAATATAGATATAAGATAAATGTCCCAGCGGCCGAACGTTTAAGCGTAGGCCGTCACAAATAATACAATTTATAATATTAGAAAGATTTTTAATATAAAACTTAAGATTCCCTTAAGCAGGGAAGAATTATTTAAACCCACATATATCAATTATTAATTAAATATTTACATAAATAATGGAACGCGTCAATGTATCAGTGGCCGGACAGCTGTAATAGGTTATGACCCAGAGTGTTCGGACATAACTTGTCCCAGTGTCCGATTATAACCAGAAAACT
>NW_021851033.1:96978-137630 GCF_003651465.1 Formica exsecta
AAACTAGTATGCTGACGAGAAATATTGATATAAATAGATATTTAATGACAAAATACAATTCTAATTTAAATTGGTATTTATACTTAATGATATTTTATTTTTGTCAAAAATTATAAAAATAATTTGTTGCATAACCTGGGAAACATAAAACAGAGTATTTAATTTACAAGCTAAATTTCTTAACAACAGTGAACATGCAGATAACAGACCGAATAATAATACATAATAATATAATTAGTTAAATAAAGTTTCATTTTTCCTTGACACTTTTTTAATGACTTTTTTTGTTTACGTAAAATATTTTTTCTTCTATTTGTATCATTTTCAGCTTTCTCTGTTTTCTTTTCTTCAATTTCTTTAATTTTTTACAATCTTTTTTGTTCTTTTTTTATTATCTTTTTTTATTATTTGCATATGCGTCCGGCGATTGGGACCACTGGTACTTTTAATTTACCAGCTTCCGGACGCTCAAAAATATCGTTTAAATTGTGATTTTTATGATGAATTTCGTCGAAGTGAGTTTCTAATTAATCTTTGAAATTAGATGTTCAATTATTTATTCACAAATGTAATTAAATATCCAATTTTCATACGATTAGTTAGATGCTTACGCTTAACGAATTTGTTAATGATCGGCCATCATTTTGCCTAACCATAGACACATGCTTATTTAATCAATTTCTTTTAATACAAAAATTTTAAATTCAGTTTATTTTTTTTCCCAATTAATCATCAAATGTGGGAGTTTTTTTTACAATAATTATTATTTTCATTCATAGTTGTTCAAATAAATAGTAAATATATTTTTTCAATGTGGTCGGATATTGGGACGTGTCCGACCACTGGGACATTTTATTATCCTTCCGCAAAAAAAGATATCTTTTTAAAGATATATAAGCGGGAGAAAAAAAAGTACAGCCAATGTATATGCGTATCACGAAAAGTAAAAATGTTTTAAACAATGACACGCGATTTTTTTTAAATCAATGCAGCTGTGACATTTTATTAAACAAATATTTTCATATAAAATGTACATTAAATTCCGTGGAAATTTCCACAAGTTTTCTGTATAAATCGATAGTTATAAAGAAACTCATTGTGCGAACACGATTTCGTTGCAGACTCTCGTCTCAGGTGTACTTTAGCCTTTCTACGAAATGAAATTGAACGATCGGTGTGCTCGAAAGTGCACTTGAGCAACAAATATCTACTTACGGTGTACGTAAGCTGTTTAAACAAGTTTTCAGGAAATACAATATTTTATAGGAAACAGTGACACATAAATATATCTAAAGCAATTTACTATAAATAATTAACTTGTTTTATATCTACATCGAGAACGTGTTTGTGATTTTGTAAAAAATTAATCAATTTTGCACTAGCTGCGCTCGATAATAAATTTCTCATCGTCACGTCAAAGCAAGGGGGCTATTCTTCCGGAAGAGCTTTTTTATTGTTTCATGTATACAGGGTGTCCCAGTATTAGACCGACAAACTTCAGATGGTTATAAAGGATTCCAAAACAAGCCAATTTTGCCAATAAACTCGTGTCCGTAAATAAGCCGTTTTGGCCCTAGAGACTAAAGAATCAAAGACTAACAAAAGGAATCTCGCAAACCCAAGAAATCTGATTTTGATGAAATTTTATACATATGTAGGGAGGGGAATAAATAGACGAATTTAGAAATTTCCAATTCCGGCCTAAAAACGATTCTAAGGGGTAAAATCACTCCTCATATATAAAGCAGTCGAAAATTATTCGAGATATTAAAAAATGTTTTATATAAAAGTTTCATGGTAAAAACACCTGTATTTAACCACATTAATAAAATTTTGAAAAAATAATTTTTATTAAAGATTTTTGTTCTTGTTAAGCTTTTATTCTCTAGTGCCAAAATGGCTCATTTGCGGACACGGGTTTATTGATAAATATGGCTTGTTTTGGTGTCCTTTATAATCACCTGAAGTTTATCGGTCTAATTCTGGGACACCCTGTATAGCAAGTGCTTTATCTATATGTGAGTGTGCAGTGGAATTAGATCAATCATACGAGCGTACAATTTATATCTTGAGCGAAAGGTATAAGAACGATATGCGATAAGTAATACAACCGCAGACGACGAGGAAGCATTTGTTCCATAAAATCGCGAATTAGTCGTGCTGATATGACATCCGCAACACGTACGGCGTTGGATGGATTATTATCACGCGCTTGCGTTATACGAGAAGAACGGCCGCGTAAGAGGACTCCGTTCGACGACGCATTAATGATCGATTCGAATTCCTGATGATATTCTACACCGCGCGCAAAGTTATTTCTTGTTGTTGTACGAAAAGAGATTTCTCATCGCAAAATAACACACGCGTATATTAAAGTTGTTAGTTTAAAATATATTTTGTAATAGACTATTTAAAAAAAAACATTTACATAGAAATCAGCACAAGCAGAAATCAGGAATTGTTTAATTCCTTCTTATAACAAACATATGTTTGCGATTTATATAATCGTTGACTTAACAAATTTTGTTTTTACATGAATTAATCGTATAATTATCTTAAAGTTTTTCATTTCCTTTTCCCTCTGATTTTGTTTCTTTTAATCATTTTTAAATAGGTAAAGCAGATCTTTTTTCAATCAGAGAATCACATATCGCACTTTTGTTAACATGAAAGTGTTATAGTAAAAATATAATAGTAAAAGTATAAATAATAAAAATGTGAAATCGTTATCCATCAAGTATAGCAAAAGATAATTTTCAGTTGTTGCAAAAATTTCTATTAATTTATCAAAAAAAAAAAATGAAAGATAAAAATAGTGAAATTATTATTGCAGTTGACATAATGATAGATAATGTTCCCTCTCCTTAGGACAAACCAGCCAATGCATTAATAAACATGTGATATAATATGATAAAATATGATATATAAGTTTCAAGGGGAGGAAGTACAAGAATTTTATTTTGAATACTATGTTGAGATAGAAAAAACCGCGTTGTATCTTTCAATATTTCCTTCTTTGATAACAAGACAGTTATTGCATTATGACAAAAGCTAAAACACACCTTTATATGTATACAGGGTGTCTGTATTAATTTCTCAATTAATTAAGAAAGATCGGCCACAATTCGCGTGAGTATTACCGTGCGGTAAGAAAGGACGGCCTGATATGGGCGGCATTGATATGTGGTTACTAGGACGCAAGAATTCATCGTTATGTACCGCTCGTATGTAATTGTTGTCATTTGTAGAGCACTTCTCTCAAAACTTTGTCGCGCGCCTACTTTTGGGTCATTAATTATTGCGAAGATCGCAAAACGGTAGAGGACTTTCCTACTCGGTTTAATCCGCTCTACCTGCATATTATGGGTGGGGCGATTATTATCAGACACCCTGTATACAGGGTGCTCAGTAATAGACGGATCACTTCTCGCGTGCAGTTAGAGCGGGTCAAACCAAATGGAAAAGTCCTGTACTATTTTGCGATCTTCGCAATAATTAATGAAATATTAATTTAAAAAGATCGGCCAATCCGCGCGAGTAGAAGCTCGTAGCGAAGCAGGAGGAGGGGCGTTCTTCAATGGACGATGGCTATGTATGAGCGGCAGGACTTCAGTGTTACGCGCCGCTCGTACATAGCTATTGTCCTTTGAAGAACGCCCTTCCCACTGCTTCGCCACGAGCTTCTACTCGCGCGGATTGGCCGATCTATTTAAATTAATATTTCATTAATTATTGCGAAGATCGCAAAATGGTACCGGACTTTTCTACTTGGTTTGACCCATTCTAACTGGACACGAGAGGTAATCCGTCTATTACCGGACACCCTGTATATACATATAGGCTGTCCGACAAGTAAGTGACCAAACGAAAGGTGGAGATACATTGGGTCAAACTGAAAAGAAAAGTTCTGTACCATTTTGCGATTTTCGTAATAATTATTGAGAAATTAATTATTACGAAAATCGTAAAATGGTAAAAGACTTTTCTTCTCCGTTTTACCCGCTCTACCTGCATACGAGAGGTGATACGGTTATTATGGGACAATCTACCTCCATCTTTCGGTTGGTCACTTACTTGTCGGACACCCTGTATATATTCAACGACGCGAAAAATTTGTGAGTCAAAAGTATCATGTGACAATTATTGTGTTACGTCCTGCCGACTCCACGATTCCTTCCTTCCGCGAAGTGGCGGCAATGATCGTCGATTGGTGAGACAAACGAATCGTTCAGTAAACAGACCGACGCAAAAAGATCAGTGATGAAACCATGCCGGTCTCCTCGAGATAAATAAAAATCAATAGATATCTCTTAATAGAATTTGCCGGCGGAAGAGACACCGACAAGATAATATAAAATTTTCTAACGAAATACTCAACAAACACAGCTGCATCAATAATAATAAACATTTCCAACGAAATATTCAATAAACACAGCTGCATCTATAGCAATAAAAATAATCATAAGAAAATAGGACCTTTTCTAATCTGATTACGTGCAAGGAACCTTTGAACGGATATCGAGCTCACCAATGGACGATCACTACGGGTTAAAACGTGAAAAGTAGGAGAAACATCCCGCCTAATGAGGACACTGGCACAAATTTTAATTTGTTAAGATTGAAGGATTCCCACTTCTGCGCAATTTCAATTCGTCGAAGTTTTGGAAGATCCCCACTCTTAGAATTAGAATACACCCCCGAAAAGAGGATTATAAAAAGAGAACTCGGAAACACATTCACTCATTCTGCAATATTCAATCTGAGCAATCTTGCTCTGTGTTTTGACTCGCGAGTTAGTTGTGCAAACCAGTGTCCTCAAGCGGCATCATCTCTCGACCATCACCAACCACCAACAGAGCAACTGAAACAACCCGAAGTCGCCAACCTCATACGAAACACTACTTTGTAGAAAACACTAATTAAAAGTAAGTCACTACCAACTAATTCTTATTATACGCGGTCGAAATAGATTTCATCATATTACTATATTTGCACTGGTTCCGTAGAGAAAACCAGATCGGGCAAAACCTATACTTTGCGATTTATATCAAGTACATCGCAGGAGTCGGAAGGCTCGAGTTCGTGCAGATTTTAACTTTCGCGCTGAACAAATCACCACTAATATTAGTCCAAACTCATTACAATTAACAATACAATTAACACCAAAACGAACCACTGAACCTACAATCCTTCCTCTTTCCCCCTATCATTTTTCACCAACTACTACTCTCCAGTATATTCTTCCGAATCCCTTTCTCCTGCACCACCATCCTCCCCGCGATCATTCTCTTCTTTATCAACGATCATCTTCAATAATTCACCCTCTCCTTCTCCTCACCTTTCGGAGTCAGACGATTTCGAAAAAGCCATACAGGAGTTCTGTGAGGAACTACCTGATTTAGAATCTGATTCGTCCTATCAGAATTAAACTTAATCAAGAAAATCTCCTTCCATTCTTTCTTTCTATGATCCTTTATTTCTTTTCTCACTCTCACGCACACATGTTTGTTTTGTTTTTTTGACTAATTAAACCTTTATATTGTATTAACCAGTCAGAACCTAAATGTTAACGACAGAATCTTTCCCTTATATTCTGATTAATGTCCTCCGTATTAATGTAACACCCGCGAACTAAAAAAAAACATACACACACACACACACACACACACACACACACACACACACACACACACACACACACACACACACACACACACACACACACACACACACACACACACACACACACACACACACACACACACACACACACACACACACACACACACACACACACACACACACACACACACACACACACACACACACACACACACACACACACACACACACACACACACACACACACACACACACACACACACACACACACACACACACACACACACACACACACACACACACACACACACACACACACACACACACACACACACACACACACACACACACACACACACACACACACACACACACACACACACACACACACACACACACACACACACACACACACACACACACACACACACACACACACACACACACACACACACACACACACACACACACACACACACACACACACACACACACACACACACACACACACACACACACACACACACACACACACACACACACACACACACACACACACACACACACACACACACACACACACACACACACACACACACACACACACACACACACACACACACACACACACACACACACACACACACACACACACACACACACACACACACACACACACACACACACACACACACACACACACACACACACACACACACACACACACACACACACACACACACACACACACACACACACACACACACACACTCACCAAGAAATTAATATTATATTTTTTATTTTTATATAATCATGTATATCTACCATTTATTTTAAAATATGAATAAATTCATACTTTTTGTTCATTTAAATAAAAATAATTCTTTATTAACCCTCACTCATTCCTAGTCGAAAGGTCGCACTTGGTCCCGTGTAAAAGAGATTAAATTCTCTTACCGAAAAGGGATCACCGAACGAACGTCTGAATAACCAGCGTAATAGCGACTCAGTCGTTTACCTGTTTTTCAGACCTGCTAGTTCGTTCGACCCGATTCCAAACGCCACGAGACGTTTCAGAATCTTTCCCTTATATTCTGATTAATGTCCTCCGTATTAATGTAACACCCGCGAACTAAAAAAAAACATACACACACACACACACACACACACACACACACACACACACACACACACACACATACTCACCAAGAAATTAATATTATATTTTTTATTTTTATATAATCATGTATATCTACCATTTATTTTAAAATATGAATAAATTCATACTTTTTGTTCATTTAAATAAAAATAATTCTTTATTAACCCTCACTCATTCCTAGTCGAAAGGTCGCACTTGGTCCCGTGTAAAAGAGATTAAATTCTCTTACCGAAAAGGGATCACCGAACGAACGTCTGAATAACCAGCGTAATAGCGACTCAGTCGTTTACCTGTTTTTCAGACCTGCTAGTTCGTTCGACCCGATTCCAAACGCCACGAGACGTTTAACTTCGGGATAATAAAAGATAGTTGTTGCGCCCTTCCATTGACTCATCCTTCCTCAAGTCTGGACGTAACAATTGCGAGTTCGCAATTTCGGAAATTTTCGTAGTTTTTTAATGCGGTTATTAATGAAACCACATAAATTTATTTCACAAATTTCGCGGCATAATAGCCCAATCAATAGAGACGAAAAAAGGTGATTTGATTACATTAAATCCAGGAGTTTTGAAATTTAAGAGGGTCACGCAGTTTTGGGTTTTAAATGATTTCCTGAGTTCTCGACTTTGGCGCCCCGCCGCTCGAGCCGCCATATTAAAAAAATGGGCCAAAAAAATGGTTTTTTTGAAATATCTCTCTTTCGGTTGGTCTTACGACGAAAATAGTTATTATCAATATTATAGAAGAGAAAATTTTCTACTACTTTTGTCTGAAACTTTTTTTTGTAGATTAGATAGTTTTCGACCTACAGCGACGTAAAGCGGACAATATCTCGCAAATTTTTGAAAATGCTTGCTTTTACCCGGATTTCTAAAAATTATTAATTAATAATTCCATGTCGATATTGTTGACTATCGATTATACCATAAATTAACTATTAACTGACTCATTTCCACACTATCATGAGGTAGAATTATCGGGGCATTTCTTTTTAATGTGGTATCCCTAGTAGGCCTTTCTAATCCACACTCGCAATATATTTTTAAATTATTGGGAACGGCTCCGTTTTGATGATCCAGGTTGATCGACATCTATTTCTTCTGTACTCCTAGAAGGAATCTCATAGTTGTCATTTAATTCGATTTCTTCGTTGACCCTAGTAAAGGACAATATCTTGTCAATTTCTGCCTTTATTTATTTCTGCCATCAACATATCCTCATCATACAATTCTGTTGTCATCATTGATGAAAACATAGATCTGGTTTTATTGATAGGATTAGCAAGATCACATCCGAATATTTATTTTTGAAAACCAAGTAAAGGAAAAATTGCGCAAAAATTGTACTCTTCTCAAAGTTTTCAGTATGAAGAAGCAGTAGCAGATAATATACTGTTCTTCCATGCATTCAGCGTCTGCGATACAACATCTGCTATATTTAATATCAGCAAAAACAAGTTTTTCACTATTCTTGAGAAGAATCTGTACTTAAACACTGTGTAAATATTCAAGCAACTTGACATAGACCCTGAAGTTTAACTTCGGGATAATAAAAGATAGTTGTTGCGCCCTTCCATTGACTCATCCTTCCTCAAGTCTGGACGTAACAATTGCGAGTTCGCAATTTCGGAAATTTTCGTAGTTTTTTAATGCGGTTATTAATGAAACCACATAAATTTATTTCACAAATTTCGCGGCATAATAGCCCAATCAATAGAGACGAAAAAAGGTGATTTGATTACATTAAATCCAGGAGTTTTGAAATTTAAGAGGGTCACGCAGTTTTGGGTTTTAAATGATTTCCTGAGTTCTCGACTTTGGCGCCCCGCCGCTCGAGCCGCCATATTAAAAAAATGGGCCAAAAAAATGGTTTTTTTGAAATATCTCTCTTTCGGTTGGTCTTACGACGAAAATAGTTATTATCAATATTATAGAAGAGAAAATTTTCTACTACTTTTGTCTGAAACTTTTTTTTGTAGATTAGATAGTTTTCGACCTACAGCGACGTAAAGCGGACAATATCTCGCAAATTTTTGAAAATGCTTGCTTTTACCCGGATTTCTAAAAATTATTAATTAATAATTCCATGTCGATATTGTTGACTATCGATTATACCATAAATTAACTATTAACTGACTCATTTCCACACTATCATGAGGTAGAATTATCGGGGCATTTCTTTTTAATGTGGTATCCCTAGTAGGCCTTTCTAATCCACACTCGCAATATATTTTTAAATTATTGGGAACGGCTCCGTTTTGATGATCCAGGTTGATCGACATCTATTTCTTCTGTACTCCTAGAAGGAATCTCATAGTTGTCATTTAATTCGATTTCTTCGTTGACCCTAGTAAAGGACAATATCTTGTCAATTTCTGCCTTTATTTATTTCTGCCATCAACATATCCTCATCATACAATTCTGTTGTCATCATTGATGAAAACATAGATCTGGTTTTATTGATAGGATTAGCAAGATCACATCCGAATATTTATTTTTGAAAACCAAGTAAAGGAAAAATTGCGCAAAAATTGTACTCTTCTCAAAGTTTTCAGTATGAAGAAGCAGTAGCAGATAATATACTGTTCTTCCATGCATTCAGCGTCTGCGATACAACATCTGCTATATTTAATATCAGCAAAAACAAGTTTTTCACTATTCTTGAGAAGAATCTGTACTTAAACACTGTGTAAATATTCAAGCAACTTGACATAGACCCTGAAATTATTGCTACTGAAAAAGATTTCTGATCGCGTTATACGGGGGTGATGAAAGAACCGAAACATTAGGTTCACTTCGCTATCAGCGTTTTGCGAAATCTATAACGAAATGTAAATTTCATCTTGCTTCATTGTCCCCTACACAAGAAACTGCACGTTAGCGTTCATTTAGGACATATTACCAAGTCCAGGCTTGGTATGGCATCCCGAAAAATCCACAGGGGTAGGACTGGCAAAGAAGCAAGACTGGATTTATTCCAGTTAAAAACATCAAAGATCCTGCTCCTCAAGCTTTATTCCAATTTATTTCGTGTAAATGCAAGATGAAATGAGGTGCAACTTGTGGTTGTAGAAACGCAGGCCTCAAATGCTCCATTATCTGCAGTTACTGCAATGGGCAAACGTGCGAAAACATACCCCAGATTTTGGATGACTTTGAAGACGAAGAAGAAGAAAAAACAAGTAGAGTTGTGCAAATTAAAAACTTGCACATTGCTTCCTCATCATTTTATCTTACTAAAATTTTATAAAAAATGAATCCTTTCACCGATACTCACCAAATTCAGTAGCGACCATCCTTTAATAATATTTTATCCATCTAAAAAAATTTAACTTCGTATCTCAAAATTTGCGAAAGTTACAATGTATACAGATATTTCTCAAAAAATTAAAAATTTTATAAAAAATGAATCCTTTCACCGATACTCACCAAATTCAGTAGCGACCATCCTTTAATAATATTTTATCCATCTAAAAAAATTTAACTTCGTATCTCAAAATTTGCGAAAGTTACAATGTATACAGATATTTCTCAAAAAATTAAAAATTTTATAAAAAATGAACCTTTTCATCGATTCTCACCAAATTCAGTAGCAACCATCCTTGAATGATATTCTATCCATGTAAAAAAAATTTAGCCCGATATCTCAAAATTTGCGAAAGTAAGCGGTTGTACAATATATTGCGTACATACATACATACACACATACACACACGCATACATACATACATACAGACATTTTTTAGGAATATGATTTTTCGACGTTTTGGAACATTCTAAACACATTGGCATAGAAAACTCGAAAAAAAATTTTGTCACGAAAACAAAGCTTCCTCTATGAGGAAGCAATAAAGGCAGAAATTGACGAGACATTGCCCTTTACTGAGATCAATGAAGAAGTCGTATCAAACGACAACTGTGAGATTCCTTCTACGAGTACAGAAGAAATTGATGTCAATCAACTTGAACCATCAAAACGGAGCCGTTTCCAATAATTTAAAAATATATTGCGAGTGTGGATTAGAGGCCTACTGGAGATACCACATTAAAAAAAAAACCCCGATAATTCCACTTCATGGTGGTATGGAAATGAATTGGTAAATAGTTAATTTATAGTATAATCGATAGTCGACAATATCGACATGCAATTATTAATTGATAATTTTTAGAAATTTGGATAAAAGCAAGCATTTTCAAAAATTCGCAGAATATTGTCCGCTTTACGTCGCTGTAGGTCGAAAACTATCTAATCCACACAAAAAAATTTAGACAAAAGTAGAAAATTTTCTCTTCTATAATATTGGTAATAACTATTTTTGTCGTAGGACCAACCGAAAGAAAGATATTGCGAAAAAACCGTTTTTTGGCCCATTTTTCCAATATGGCGACGCGAGTGGCGGAGCGTCAAGGTCGAAAACTCAGGAAATCATTTAGGACTCAAAACTACGTGATCTTTTCAAATTTCAAAACTCCTGGATTTAATGTAAGCAAAAACCTATTGACTGGGCTATAGTATAAAATCGTTCTTTTTCAACTTCGGCATCTCGTACTATTTCTTAACGGTCGTTTTATTCTTACGTCATTGTATGACATATTGCCGGAACAATGTATACGGCTATAATACGAGTGCAAACGTAAACATGCGGGAGTACATTTAGTCCTCCAGAGGATTTTAACTCCGCGACTAAAACAGATTGCTAAAGTTACGATAATGCTTTTTTACGAAGTATCTGGCGTGATGTTTGGTGTTTTTGTCGCAATTTGTCATTTACGCATGTTACATTACAACAGTATATCAGTATATCAGATTTTCCTCCTGCATGTCTCTTTTTTACGAATAATGAAATAATTTTTTGTACATATTTTATACCAAATTTTGTGCAAAATAACACGAGTGTTGTCATAAATATAAAAATAGTCATTAATAAAATCTGATATACAGGGTGTCCGGAGTCAATCGCATCACCCGTTGTGTGCAGATGGAGTAGGTTAAACTGAATAGGAAAATCCTTTATCATTTTGCGATTTTTATAATAATTATTGAGAAATTAAATAAAAAAGATCGACCAATTCGCGTGAGTATAAGCGCGCGGCGAGAAAGGACGGCCCAGAGACAACCCAAAAGTTTGTGGTCGCTAGGCGCGCGAAAAAGTTTTGGGAGAAGCGCTCTACAAATGACAACGGTTACGTACGGGCGATACATAACGATAGACTCTCGCGTCCTAGCAACCACACATCAATGAATTGTCTCTTTTTACTGCGTGCTTATACTTACGAATTGGTCGATCTTCTTTAATTAATTTCTCAATAATTATTACAAAAATCGCAAAATGGTAAAGGACTTTCCTACTCAGTTTAACCCGCTCTGTCTGCATATGACGTGATGCAATTGATTCCGGACAACCTGTATAAATTTCAAGGGAGGAGTACAAGAATATTATTTTGAATACTATGTTAAGAGATAGAGAAAAGTGCGTTGTCTTTCAACATTTTTTTCTTTGGATAACATGACAGTTATTGCATTATGACAAAAGGTAAAACATACCTTTATATGTATACAGGATGAAATTAAATATCAAAACTTCGAGAGCGTGTGGGGATCGATAAACTAAAAAAAAAAAATGTCCTTTAGAGATTTGCTCGTTTTTGCATCGTTTTGAAGAAAATCGCAAAAAAAGAAAAAAAAATTGTCACCAAAAAACTTAAAACAACACTAAAATTATTAGCTATATACATATATACACATATATATGTATAATGGTCTAAACACACATTTATTCTTCCAATTAAATTTGAGTTCTAATAAAATTGGACCTTCGTCCGAGTTACAACTAAAAGACCTGACTCATGACCTGGCGCCCTGGTAGTAATTTCATGGCGCGCTTCAAATTGGATCCCTTTGAGAAGCGATCTAAATTACTTTCTTCTATATCACCGGCGCATCTTTCCGCAAATTCCGCGTGACGCGCTTTCAGATGACAAATAAATTTACTGCCCCACCATAATCCATCGCTTCTCTCGTGTGATATTCTCATATGAGCGACTTGTCGGAATTTCATGTATTAATCTTCATATGTAATTGTATTGGAATGATAAATAAAGAAATAAAGGATTGGATTCTTTTACAAGGCCAGCAAAAAAAAAAAAGATATTTAAATTTTATATTAGATACTTGTCTAAAGTCTGTCCTAGCATTTCTGAAAAGAAGGAAAATAGCTTGTCACGCATATGCGTAATCTTTTATTATGCTGTAGTATATATCACAAATTTGCAACTCATCAATGGAACTTGTTCGTTGAGAAGCATAGAAATCGCATTATTCTCATTAAGAGTGTCACAACTCGTTTACTTATTGTATACATGGTAACAGTTAAAATCTATTAACGTCGAGTAATTGTTACGTAAAAGATTCCGCAAACTCTACTCAATAAGTAACGCTTATTTTCACTCAGAGTCGAGCACCACTCGATATCAATTTATCGTAAATATGTACAGTTGCAAAAACTATTACGAAGTAAATATTGTCGGCTTTCATATGCGATTATATGAGGTAGATTTAATTACATGGCAAAACTTTTGATTAACTTTTAATAGTTCGAAAATCTTATTTTAGGATATATGATATATAAGAGCTTTCTGTACGACATTGAATTTTTATTTATAAACAGATTTTTATATGACATTCTTACTTTGCGCTTTTACTTTTTTATTACGTAGAAAAAAGAAAAGAAAAAGCAAAGTGTTCAAAATATGGCGCGACAATAAAATATAATTTTATATAACTTTGTGAATCTGAGAGACGAATAAACTGCTATTTGAAAATCACTAAATCTATCATTTCTATTTTCGCGATATCAACATGGGATATACTAGTTGGCAAGACCAACGAAACGAGATCGATCATTGCGTCAACATTTACAACAGGAGTCCTTTGTGCACGAGAATGCAAACTTGGTAATCCCTGCGGGGGCATGACAATCGATATCGAACGCTAAGAGGCTACGGGTGGCCGGTTACGAGATGGAGGTTCCGGAAATTCCCCTGCGGACATGGTCTTTCGCCATGAAGCATAACCGATGTGTCGAGAACTCATAATTGGACATTTCATCCAGGGACAGCTGTGCGTCAACGGTCGGTAAAAGGCCACATTCAACCGTAGGTCTGCGACATGAAACGCGTTTGCTCCAGTACTCAACTCTCTCAATTATAGTTAGCCGAGCCTGTGATTTGCCGGAACGAGATTTCTCGGCGTAAATTTATTGAATTGTTTGAAAATCGCAAGTTTAGTTCTGAGATTACATTAAACTAAAATCATTACGTCTCTAATCTATTCAATTCCATCGCGTTAAAAAAGGTAAGAGAGAGTTCTCTTCTTTATAATATTAAAAGAGTTCTATAAATATCTAATTAAGATTTGCCTATTTTTATTTAAATGATAGTAGTTTGTATGGAGAAAGAAACTTTTTGTCTCAAATTTATAAGGACAAACATAAAATGTATATGTGTGTATGTGTAATACTATAATAATTTCTATAAAAATTGTACGCACTTTTTATTTAAAAAAAAAATGTAATATTTTAGTCCAAAGCATCATTATTGAATTTTAAGAGATATTAAAATATAAAGTTAAAAAATATACATCAAAAAACAAATAGCTAAAAATTTTGATATACAGGGTGAGTTTTTTAACTTGAAACTGTAAAATATCTCGGAAAGTAAGCTTTATCGAAAAAAATGGACGTTTTCTTAAATGGAACCCTCCTTTTTTTATTACATATTCTTATAGCTTATCTTGAGAGCTTTTCAAAACACTATAATAAAGTATTTTTTCATTAAGTACTTTTTGAGTTATTTTATACCTTAATCTAACATATTTTAATATAAAAATAAAATATCTCGTAAAATATTTAGTTTTCGATAATCTTACCGTAATACTTTTATGTACAGAATAATAAGACAAATCAATTGGTACAGAAAAAAAATAATTGTTTTTAAGAAAAAGTACGTAATTATTTACAATGTATTTTTTAAAACAATTATTTGTTTTTTTCTTTACACTAATTGATTTGTCTCATTATTCTGTACATAAAAATATTACGGTAAGATTATCGAAAACTAAATAATTTACGAGATATTTTATTTTTTATACCAAAATATGTCAGATTAAAATATAAAAAAACTCAAAAAGTACTTAATGAAAAAATACTTTATTATAGTGTTTTGAAAAGCTCATGAGATAAGCTACAAGAATATGCAATAAAAAATAAAATAAGCTACAAGAATATGTAATAAAAAATGGGGGTTCCATTTAAGAAAACGATCTCACCTTGAAAAGGTCACTCAAGGTCAAATCCATATTTTTATCATATGGCCCCCTCCGAACCCTACAACTTTTGTTTGAAACATTTTTTTTGATAAAGCTTACTTTCCGAGATATTTTACAGTTTCAAGTTAAAAAACTCACCCTGTATATTCGATGTTCATAGAATTACAAAATAAAGTTACTTGTTATTGTATTATTGTATCGAGGATTTTAAATCGAGTATAAAAGCAAATTATTGTTCCATCCATAGACCAAATTAAAAAGAGCCGATTTATTTTTCTCTGTCTCCATATTTCTACCACAAATACATTATATTGGTTTTATAGTAAAATCTCTCTTGCAAAATCTATGAGTAAAATTAGTTCGGTCAGCACTCAATCGCTTAAATCGAGCATATCATCATGTTTTTGTAACGGCAAATTAACTAAATACGTTTGGCAGGACTATTCTCTTAATTGAAATCTGACGCGAAATGGCCGAGACGGATCATTACGAGGAATCGCTATCCTAATACAGGTTTCCGTGCTCAGGTCGGTTCGCTGGATATCTCATTGCGCGGAAAATAGTATCATTATGGAGAGCACATAAAACACATCATCTCTTTTTCTAACTCTTTCTTTTCTTATCCTTAAAATCTTTTTAATTTTCTTGTTTCTATCATTTTCTCTTTTATCGTTAATTGCGATGTATCAATATACACTTTAAATAACGAGAGAATATATTATCAAAACTTAAATAAATTTATATTAATGTTTAACTTTTTTATAAGTGCTATTTAATATTAATTATTCGATAAAAATGTATACAACTTGCAAAAAATTACGCCATTACGATGACAAGTATAAATATACTATATATATTTTCTTAAAAAAGGAAATGCTTTACTCCCAACTTCTCCCGTATTTCCATAATTAAGAGGCGTGGCAGCGACAGAATTTCATTCGACGATAACGATTAATTTATATTGCTAATTGAATGTGGCTTCGCGATTGTAACAGTGGTTCGAGAATGCGGCAACTCAGAGTTACGTGACAATATAGATGCATTCTCCTTATGTACTCTCACTTTGTATTTCCCGTAGTTAGATGAGCGCGTCTTTGTAAAGTTCTTCCTCGTATTTTCGATTGTTCCATTGAAAAGGTATGCGATTTATGTGCTTCGTAAACGAGTAAAGAGATTGATGTTAAATATGTGGAACGTACAAAGAGTATTAAATTCACTTTAATTTTATTATTGCTTTTGCGAACGTTTTCGTAATTTTAAGGCAAAAAATCACTATTTCTGCCAGTTATACGTGCATACTTACCGGTGTAATAACGTAACTACATCGCCTGGATAGTATGCTTGACTATCTTCTCTTATATGTATACATAGACACACACACACACACACACACATACACATATAACCGCATAGGGTGCAGACACAGATAAACAGCGACGAACAACAAGACGGAAGAGGGGTACTACAGTTTCTATATTAAGCTTTGTTAACGAGATATTCTCGGCAAAGAGAGTCCCTTACGAGGGTCGGCAACGGACAAGGACATATATCAATGCTCTGACACGTTGCCTAGAATCACATTATCGATGTCACTTCCAGTAATGCACCTTTCTGCATCTCACGTTATCGCGACAAATCCATTATATATTTGATTTTCATGCGAGAGCAATTAACGATTTTGACTTTACAATGCCTAATAACAAGTGCATCTTTTCCGATTAAGAAAAGAAAATGTATAAAATTGATATAAGTTCAATTTTACTCACTGCCGCGTTTATCGTCGCTCGCTTCACAATCTGTTAAAAGCTATTTATCCTTTGTCTATAATTTTATATAAAAAGAGAAAGATAAAGAGTGAAAAATAAATTTGTTTTCTGACCAAGAATTTATCGTCAGTTTATACAATGTAGACCTATTATCATTATCGCGTGAGACTCCATATTCAAACTTTTGAACCAAACTCTATAACGAGATCAAACTAGACACCGTGATTATATTATCGCAATGTTGTCGGACATATTTTAAGCGATTATTCGCGACATAATTTTCTCACTCGAGGATCCTAGGAATTATGATCCCCTATCTTCTTATCGAGTCATCGTCCCGTATGTGCACACGTTCCCTAAGCTCGTCCTTTGGCCCGTAAATACGAAGGACAATGAGAAACGGCTGCTGGGGATGTAAGGCATGGAAAAACGGGTCTTCGTGGGCCGCAAGGGTGCGGTTGCCTAGCTACGTGACGTCATCTCTGACGCACTGAAAGAGAAACGTATTGGCGATGCGACAAAGAGCCGACACTACATACGTCGAGGTCATTGCGTCATCTTACGCACACATGAATCCGCGAAGAGAAGAATTTCAGAGACGGTTTAGACACCTATTCCTGGGATGATCGAAAGAGAAAGAGAGAAAGAGAGAGAGAGAGAGAGAGAGAAAGAGACTCTATCCCTGCTCGACTGAATCGGCCATTGGTCCGAATGTAACACGAATAGGAAACAGAATAGATTGGTCTTCTAAAAGATTCTCTGGACCGTTTTTGAAACGCGGATATCTAATAGATCCTGTGTAAGGAAAATCCACTCGCCGCCCTATTTACGTGATAAAAAGAGATTATTGTGACGGCCCTTTAAATCAATAAACGCATGATCTATTTATAAGTTGTGGTTTGGACTAGTTTATGTCCATGCAAAGCCAAAAAATTTTCATCTAAAAAAGATGCATTTGTCGGCCCACGAAAAGAAGTTGCTATTGCTTGAATGAAGAATCTGTACTTGTTAAGTTTCAAAAATAATACGATAGCAGAATTCAATTTCGATGTGTATATATTTGTGAACATTTAAAGAAAATTCTACTAAATCTATTCACATGAAACTGATACTTTTTATATATTAAAATTTTTTTTAGTACAGATCAATATTGAGTTTTGATCGAAAAAATTGTTAAGCATATAAAGTACTCACATGTAAACTTTGCATAAAATTTTATATAAATTCTCCCTAGTTTTTCACAATTAATGACCGACATTGTATCCAATCCAACGTAAATGTGACGGCTATTGCAAATCGCACCGTCGGTTGCTAAGAAATATGTACGTGCGTGCGTATGTGTGTGTATGTGTGTATGTGTGTGTGTGTTGTGCTGTATCCCCTATATTTCTTTAAAAAAGCTATTTATCATAAAGCAAAATTTTTGTGCCGTCAAACTCACACTATCGCTTTATGATGCTCGTAGCTTCCGGAGACTCGACTCGTAAAATATCGTTGTCCAGATTTTTCCTTGGTCATCGGATCAAATCTATTACTCGCAATAATTTTTTGTATGCTATCAAACAGATCCACCTCTGCTTACCCTATCGGTGGAAGATATTAAGGAAATTCCGCTTAAGAAATTTATTTTATACAGGGTGTCCGGTACAGATTTTTCCAACGCTCGTGAACGGGTAGAGCACAGTAAACTGAACAGAAAAGTCCTGTAACATTTTTTTCTATAACTCTTAATAAAGGAGTTATTATTGAGTAAATTCTGCCAATCAGCGCCGACCATTAGCCGCGCGCCTGGTAGTGTGCGTGAGCTAAAAGTCGGCGCTGATTTAACCAGACTTTACTCAATAATAACTCCTTTATTAAGCGTTATAGAAAAAAATGTTACAGGATTTTTCTGTTCAGTTTACTGTGCTCTACCCGCTCACGAGCGTTGGCACAATCTTTACCGGACATTCTGTATATAGCTTACTTTTTTTGGAGAGGAAATTCTCATTGGTATGTTTCTCTCATTAATTTTCTTAAATATATATATCCAATATAATTATTTACCATTTTTCTCCGTGAGAAAGTAAAATTTAACATTATCTACAAAAATACTGCGCATTAAAACAAGACTCACTATTCTTCGTTTTATCAGTAGTCGTATGATGATAGTCGAGAGTACATATATAATGCCTCTTTTTCTCTATAAAGGATATTTCATAATAATATTATATAATTCGAAATGATATGATATTTTTCCGCAAATTTTGCTGAATATGAAACGTATGACAATGGAAAACGTTTTTTTTCATTGTCAAACCTTTTTATTCATGTTCTACTATTACAGGGCTATTTTAGTTTAAAAAGAAGAATTATTTTATTTTTATGAAAGAAAAAGATTTTTATTGATCTTTTCCAAGAAATTTATTAAGTTTCATTTTCTTTTCATCTTCTACTCTCCCTCCTATGGTGATTGGTTTAAACAATGCAGAAAAGTAAAATTTTTTTAGTGGAATAACCAACAAGCAAGATAAACATTAAAAATTAGCTAAGGCTTTAACAGCATAAATGAAAAGATTTTTAATTTAAAAAGCTCTACCGTCGATAGAAAAAAAAAACTTTTTTGTACATTTGAAACTGATTATCTCAAAATCTATGGAACATACTACAATCATTTTAATCTCATTTGAAAGATAATTTAATTCTCAACAGCTTTTGTTTCGGTACTTTTTTGTTAAAAAACCCATACTTTTTCTGATATTTGTAAAAATGTATAAAATAACCGTGATTTCAAAGGTTTTTGGGCACTAACTTTTTAAGGAAGCGATTTTCGAACAATGTTTATGGGAAACTTTTTGTTGAGAATTAAATTTTCTATAAAATTTAAAAGTCTGACCGGAACATTTTGGGCCCACCCTGTATATCCGATAATATTGATACTGAAATTGCGAAAAGTTGCGAAAAGAGAGAACCGATGCAGTCTACTCAAATCTTTCAAAAAAAATTTCTTGATCTTTCAGGCATTTTTTTTTTCAAAATTCCAAGTAAAAAGAATATTTTAAAGATTTGATGCACTTTCTAAAATAAGTTTTTTTTTGTATGCGTTTTCTAACACTAATAAATTCTAATGATTAAAAATTACAATAAAGAATATGTACTACATATATTAAATATATTGTTAAAACATTGTGTATATGTATATTTATAATATATTTTAAACATATAATTCACTTGAACTTGTCGACTATACTTACAATATAGAAGCAAAATTATGAAAAAGAAGATTTTTTTTTTTAAATTCCCTGAGTCCCAATAAAATTTCATGAGAATTCCCTGATTTCTCCAGATACAAAAGAAATCCCTGAGAATTTCAGGTTTTTCATATTTTTCAAGGGAGTAGACACCTTGCGATGAAATGCGGCTGTGTTTTTTGCGCGAACATGATGAAAAATTCAAACGTCATCGTTCAGAAACTATCTACGATTATCGATCCTTACGAAGATTATAGCATTTTAGAAGTGGAAAATGTGATAACGGACGGATATTTTCTTCAGGTCGTCTCTCACGTTACCTTGCCACGATTATAGGCGCCGAGTTATAGTATAGATAGGATGCCGAGTTTTTCACGCTCGACAGAGCGCAGCATGCTTCAATAAAGCACCTCAAAACGTAAACGCTTTCGCCCATCATCTTCCACACTTGCAGCTTATGCAAGGTCTTGAATGTAAAAGACCGGGTATACCTTCCAGTTTTCACACAAATACCGCGTTACTACATTTTTCTATATTAAATTATCGAAATAAAGTTGTGAATGCAATAGTCTTAACCAATAGTAGCGACAAAAAATTAGAGATTCCGTCCTTTCTATTTTTCAAGCTGACGTTTCTTTCTTTCCACTTTCTATTACTAGCTACGAATAATTCTAAAATGAATAAGCATATCTTTGTTTCTTTTTTGTTTTACTTCGTCCTTTATTCTTATCGAAGATTGGAATATCACAAATATATTTTTCTTGTTTTACCCCGTGTTACGAAAAAATAGCAAACACACACAGTGCAAAGTAGCTTCTTTAATCTCTAGGTATAAAACAGTGAAGATTTTATTAAAATCTTTATAAGTAAAAGTGTTGAACATGCAATATATCATGTTGTATTACTTCATTAATTTAATTACCGAAAAGATGAATACAGTTATGAATTTTATTTGATTGTTTTGTAATAATACCACTAAACAACTGCATTTATTTTTCTTTACTTTGATGCGGATATAAAAGGAGAAATAAAATAACAAAGCAAACGACGCATTCTTTTGAATGATGAAAAAACGAGGTTATGTCAAGCTGGCATGACTATGCATCACACTTAGCAATATATATTGTCTACTTTTTCGTGTAGTATCCGTCTCGAGGGTGCTTTGCTGGAAGAATACACCAAGTGGTCATTCGAGCAGCGAAAATGACGCTTTTCCTCGCTAGGTCATTTCATTAACTTGAAACAGGTGTTACCTGACACTTCGCATAAAAGAAGAAAATTTTTCATTTGCGCGCAAGATAATTTAACAAATTTAATTTTTTTATTACAATGAGACATCTTATTTCAGATAAACACACATATACACACTTGTATATGTATACATATATATATATAGTGCTATGTAAAATGTTGTTGGTGATATTAATTAATGTGGATAAAGTTTTTCGTACATATACTGTATGATCATAAATTTAACTTTAAAGTCGATATAATACAAAAAGAAGTACTGTAAATATTGCACAGTACCCTTCATACACTTGCTTGTGCCTCTGTAAGCTCGGATATAAGAACGCGAGCAGGAGTAAGAATAAAACGGGAAAAAATCCACGCCATTGAATGTAAAAACGTAATGTCATACGCAGTGAATAAACCGTGACGTTAAGCCGAAGTTTATATTCCGATTTTTCCGCTTGGCCTAGAAAGCTGGCAACACAAAGAGATTTACAACTCATTTTCCTCGTACTTCGTCGATTGTTATTACTTGCGTTAATATTATTCGTATAATTTTTACTCCTGTCTGACATAATATTACCAATTACCACTTCTATTACTGTCGATCGTAATCTACAAGAAACTTATGAATCTAAAGATTACTTTAGAATAATAAAATAGTAAATCGAGAATAAAATGAATAAAATTGTAAAAAATAGGAAACTGCTTTGAAACATATTTTTACAATTTATTTATTTATCTATTAAAAATAAAAATTGGCAATATGAGCCAAGCATAGTAAGTCGGGCGCACAAAGTGCGTAAGTTTTTTATTTTTAAAAAACATATCAATGTAACACGTACATATTTGAATAGCGGACGTTTCGGCTCTTTTTTTGAGCCATCATTAGCGTACGGATTTAATAGTAAATTAGAAGATAGAATCGCAAATTCATAATCGGTTTGCCATATATATAAGAAATCAACAAAATCAAGAATTTTTTAAAACAAAATGATAATCTGATTTTCACACGCGCTGATAAAGGAAACATTACTGTAGCTCTGGATAAAGATGTATATTTTAAGAAGATTGAAGAATTATTGAATGACAATAATACCTATATTGTTGTTAAAAAAAATCCGACAAAAAGACTCACAGCATGTTTACGAGATTTATTAAAAAGATAGAAAGATTCGGTATTCATATTACCCTCAACTTATAGAGTTCTTATGTGCAGCGACGGAGTCTTACCGAGAGCATATGGACTCCCCAAGATTCATAAATCTAACTGCCCTTTCTGACTCATTGTTTCCTCCCTTAATAGTCCTTTATATAACTTAGCCTCCTTCATTCATCGTATAATGTTCAAAAGTTTCCCAACTGCACCTAGCCATATTACTAATAGCTTTGATCTTGTTAAAAAACTTTCTGACATACACATCAATAAAGATTTCTCTTTGATTTAGACGTCATTTCCTTGTTTACCAATATTCCTATCGAAATGGCGATCGACAGTGTCTCTTTTAGATGGAACTATATTTCTACGAATTGTACCATATTTAAATTAGAGTTCATTACGGTGGTAAAATTAATATTAAATTCCACTTATTTCACCTTTAACGGAGTAATTTACCAGCGAACATTCGGTACTCCTATGGGATCGCCTCTTTCTTCTGTTATTGCAGACATAGTATTACAAGACTTAGAATCTAGAGCTTTTGAATCCTTGACATTCACGCCTCCATTTTTTGTTAGGTATGTGGATGACATTGCACTAGCTGCCCCCTCTATTCTTCTGGATCATACTTTAAACACCTTTAACACTTTTCATCCACGTTTGCAATTTACAATGGAGATTGGTGAAAATAAACTTAACTTTTTTGACGTCTCCCTGATACTAATCAACAATCATTTGATTTTCGATCGGTATCACAAACCAACCTTTCCGGGGAGATACCTACATTTCCTTTCAAATCATCCGATTTGTCAAAAAAAAGGTACGATCATTGGTCTAATCGATAAAGTTATGTTGTTATCACATCCTATGTTCCACCGTAAGAATTTGGAATTTGTGGTTAATGTTCTTTTGGATAATTGTTATCCTCTGGATTTCGTTTTTAATGTTTTATATGAGCGCCTAAAAAATTTTATTTACAAAATAAATTCTAAATTTGACAACGAAAAACAAAGAGATGAACCTGAGAGAGTCTCCTTTTTCACGATACCTTACGTTCCTTCAATATACGAATAATTTAAGAATATTACCAGACACTTAAATGTAAAACTTTTATATCGCAATCTTAATAAATTGAACAAATTTATTAAAGTACATAAAGACCCCTTTCGGCTCGCAACAATGTTGTCTATAAAATTAACTGCGATAATTGTAATGCGTCTTATGTGGGACAGACGAAAAGATAACTGCATACTCGAACATAGAAATCATATCCGGAGAAATTCTACCAACTCTCTGTCATAACAGATCATAGAATCGCCTACGACTACGATTTTAGTTGGAATAATGTCGAGATATTGGACAGTGAACCGCACTTTCACAAACGATTAATTTCTGAAATTTTACATATAAAGAGGCAAAAGAATAGTCTAAATCTGCAGACAGACACCGAATGTCTTCCGGAAACGTACTTAACTGTAACTGATAAACTCTCTAAAATTTGATTTATTCTATTCTACTCTAAATAATAATAAACGCCGAATACTCTGTAATTCACTTTATTCAGTTGAGCTTGTTTCGTCCAGTTTTAATTTAACCGACAATTTGTCAGAAAAACTTTATATTTCTGGTCTTTTACCGGTTGAATATTTTAATGTTTTTATTTTACTGTAATCGACTCGACAATCTTAGGATTCAATGTCACATTGTTATTTATGCTATGTCCTATGTCACACATTATTATTCTGTACTCGACAACTGTTGAATTGTTATTGCGCTGTTTACTTGACTTTAAATAATAAAATAAACACAGAATATTTTTACTCTTTAATTTATAGTTTTATATATCTGATCTTGCACCGTCTAGTTTTAATTTAACCGACATTTTTTTAAAAACTTTACACATCTGATCTTGTACCGTTCTTTCGACAATACTATTAATTTATTTATTATGTTGTTTGCTCTTGTTTTGTTTTCTATCGACAAACGCTAAAAATCAGAATTTGTTTTCTATCGATAAATGCTAAAAATCAAAATTCTACTTCACATCACTCTGTTCAATCATTAATTTATTCGGTTTTATGTTTAATTTTTGATTTTGAATATTTCAATGTCTTGGTTTAGTGTCACATTGTTATTTATATTATGTCATATATCTCTATACTCGACAACCTTCGAATTATTATTGCGCCGTTTTACTGATTGACAACCAGTGTATCGTTATATTCCGTTGTGTCAGGTTGGAGATCTCTGTTAATCTTTCAGTGTAATGTTTTCCGAACGCTTTTGTACGTGTAAGTTCAACTTAAACAATTGTTTTATCTGTGCTCTCTCTCACATCATCATCCGCAAACACTGCTCTGCTTACAAGCATCTGGAAATGTTACGTACAGCCATTTTACATTTTTATATTTTTGGATTTTTCAACTTTTGACTGATTAATCGAGGAGTTCTTCCTATCAACAGCAGTAATGCGTTTGGACACAAATGTTTGTCTCTATCTTGAAGATGTGAGAGATCTCTACATTTTTCACCAATTTTTAACTTTGTTTTGTTGATTTCTGTCATTGTATATATGGCGAACCGATTATGAATTAACCAATTATGCGATTCTATCTTCTAATTTACTACTAAACCCGTGCGCTGATGATGGCTCAAAAAAAGAGCCGAAACGTCCGCTATTCAAATATGTACGTGTTACATTAATGTTTTTTTAAAAATAAACCTTTGTGCCAATTTTATTTTTAATTGCCAATTTTTATTTTTAATAGATTGTGATCCACGGAGTCTTATACTTTAACTATTTAATTTTATTTATTTATTCTATTTATTTAAGAGCGCGATTAGAAGAATATATCACTATTAAATCAAATATTAGTATCACTTAAAAAAATGTGCATAATGGTCGAGATTTTAACCAATTCAACTTGAATTCAAGATGGACACGACAAATATCATTAGATTACTTTTATATAATAGAAGCTTATTAAAAATCAAAGTTTATATCGAATTGACATTTTAGTAATATAAATATGTTACTTTAACATTTTATACAACTTTTAGATTTTTATTTTCAGTTATTCATAAGAACTTTGATTTTAATTATTGTGAAATTCATATGATTTGGAAAAATAGCGCTGTAACAAGCTGCTACTAAACAATAAGTTTCATATACATATACATAGTGTCCCAGAGTTACCGCACCACCTGCTAATGGCAGATTCTTGAGATCATTTGGAGACGATTTTTCCTCAGCGAAAATGTCGAGAGAGATCATCATTTTTTGCAAGTTTTCAATTTTTCCAACACATATCTTTGTATTTAAGCCTTAAATTAAATTTTTTTTTCTATTAAAGTAAACTCTATCTGAAATTAACTAAAGAATGTAGTTTTAATTCTCTATAAAGTTTAGTTTGCAATAAGCCTTTCTTTTTGAATCGCTTATAATACGGAAATTATTGTTGCTTCGATATTTTTGCTGAGAAAAAATCATCTTAAAATGATCTCAAGAATTTGTCATTAGTAGATGGTGCGGTAACTCTGGGATATCCTGTATAAAGGATAAAAACAAATATCATTCTATTTTATGTAATCAATTAACTTCACTTTATAACTGCATCTAGTTATGCTAAACCTCGCTTCGAATGATTTTGTCATGTGTCCGCAAAATTACGTCACGTAACTGAGAGAAAAGATCGATCGACAGTAACGTCACACTATTATTTGCAGGTGTACAGATACCAGCGGCTATCAATTCGACGTTAGTGTCGAATGACGAGAGATATATCGTAGTGTCAAAGGGATAAACGGCGGACGATGAAAATGTCGAGAGGCGAACCGGTACTTGTAAACATCGTGGCAATAAAATACGCGGACGATAAAGAAAAACTTGTATTGCCGGATGCTCGAATGAGGTTTTTCATAGAGAGGGAGAGGAAAAGAGGCTGTATAATTCACAACTCTTTTCCAGCGAATATATCTGTTACATGAGAACGCTCCGGAAAGAGCAATTGCTGAGTTTGCAGAGAAAACCTCGCCTCGCCCACGCTCTATTATTCAACGATGAGAATTTAACATTTACCGAATATTATAACTATACACAGTTGAAAAATTTGTGTTAAATTTAACAGATATCACATGTCTCAAATGGTCCACACAAATTTTTATATTAATTTAACATAATATGGATATATTAAATGGTGATATTAATACTATGTTAATATTTTAACACAAAAAAAAAAAAAAATAAATGCACATCTCAAAGTAATTTGAAATAAATTTTGTGTAAAATCAACATATTTTTAATGATAAAATTAACTTGGAAAAATATTATTGACGTATAGTCACTGTCATTCCTATTGACTAAAATAAAATCAATATTTTTTCTGTAAAATTTAACAGATAAATCCTGTCACTAATAATATGGGACATATCTATTGTGTAAAACTAAAAATAGGTGCACATTATGTTATTTTTACACTTTTTTTCAGTTGCTTTAATAATTTAACACTTGATTTCAATTAACACAACAGCAATATGTTAAATTAACACATGAATGTGTTAAATATTTAACATAAAAATTTTAACCGGCATATTTTTTAACAAAAAAACAAATTTTCCAACTGTGTAGTGATATTTGGCAGAGAGTAATTGTCTTTCCAATCGAGATATTTGTCAATAGTTTTATGCATCATATATTATAAATAATGGAATATTTTCAAACAACGAAAAAAATATGATCTTTTTCTTTGGACTTTTTCAATTATCCTATACATTAACAATAAGATGTATATGCGCTTGCTCCATTCACGTCTCATTGTACGCTTCTTATTGTACGAATAATTTATATTTAAGATTATTATGAGAAATCGTGCGAAATTTTCAAGCGTCTTCAGGTTGAACAAGAGTCAAATACAATTAGAGCCAAGTTTGAAAACTACATCTCAGCATGCAAACTCGATCCTTAATTAGACAAACCTTTTTTAAAGCAAACCGTCGTTAATACGCGTTGTGTGCGCGATCACGCACATATTTGAGATCATAATTCATCTGAGTGCAGCCATAATAATGTCCCTGCGCTGTATCGTAACGGCCGTACATGTGGCTGAAAACACGTGTAATAGCTTCATCGCATTCAATAGAACAAATCTGTCGTCATACGTTGCCGACGGTAAGCCCTTGATATCAACGTCGACGGAAAGGTGCGCGATATTAAAATAACGAGAAAAAACTTGTATCGCCGTAATCAGAGTTAAAATTTCTCGCACCCCAAGAAAGAAGAGCGGCATTTCTCGCTTGTCGAACAAGACGGAGGACGCGTACCATCTTTCTCGAAGCCGAGTGTGAAGGAAGAATGATGTGAGAAAAGGGATGAGAGAGAGAGAAAGAAAGACGGAACCGAAGAAAAGGATACGCGCAAAAGCCTCGAGGCTGTTGTATTCCGCTGTTCGTCTTCATGCGCGATAAAATTCCTCCGCTACCTTTCCGCCGACGTCACAAGAAAATATTTGCCGTGTTGTTCGGTTAGCCGTGCGCGCGTTTTTATCCAAGCAGAAGGATGAAACGCGAAATTAAAACGGCACTCGTCGGCTGATCCTCGCCAATCCAATCCCTTTTCTTCATTACATTCCGAGCAATCCATCGTTTCCTCTTATTGCCGGACGAGAGTGAGGAGATTGTAAAAGACCGGCGCGATCGATTCAACTTGATCGGTATTAAACGAGAATCGTAGAAAATGGAGTTATCTTCTTTTTTTTTCATTCGCTATCTTGTGCAGCACCCGATTATACCCGCAACGAGTCAAAGTAAAAAAGTTATTTACCCGATAAATAATTATCAATTAGAGATATTTAAAGCTTGATAAAAAAAATATTAATATTATTATTTTAAGCTCGAATTCATAGAAAACTTATGAGATAGAATATACATGATTTTTCTTAAATTGTTTTGTCATTTCAAGTAGCTTAAAAACATTTGATAAGAAAAAAATTTTCCTAATTGTATAATTTATAAGGTATGGCACGCAAGAACTGTCGTTATACGATGTTATTGGGTGTTACATTTAAATATGTAAATTCGACTAAAGCAGGTTTCTTTCTTCAGATTGCTCGGATTAAAGTTTCGCATAATAAAAAGTTTTCATTAACAAAGCGAATAAGCAACAGAAGATAAAAGAAAACACTAGAAAAATGAAGAAAAAGAGAACGCATAGATAAGACTTGTTGGTAATTTGAGTTAATTTAATATTTTTTCTGCATTACGATATGATGTTTTCTTTCATCTCATTGTCAGAGGAAAAAGAAGACGGCTTGAGAAACTTCTTATTATCGATTCTAAGTATTACAACTTTTATAAATTTTTTATAAAAATGTTCTCTCTCTCTCTCTCTTATAATATTATCTTTAAAAGAAACAAGAAAATTTGTTATATATATTCATTTTCTTTTTCGCATATATATGTACATATATTTTTTTGTGGAATATTGACTTTTTCGAAAATTTGCTGTATGTATTATACAAAAGTATGACGTCATTGTTTCCATGGATACGAGAGGAGGACTTCGTCAATGACGTCACTACCTACAGTTCGGCGCTTGCTCAGGATGATGTTGAAATTGAGGTCAATGCACTCGCAATTGCATTTGTGGTGCGACGTCATAGTCTATTTAAACTTATAATTTATTTATATATAACTGCATCAATAATCCCTGTGAATTAATCTTATACAACTATTCAATTCCATATATATTAAACTATTTTTAAATTATGCAAGAAGATTTCGCGCGTACACAAAACGATGAATCCTTTCATTCTCATACAAGGATTTCGTTAGTTAAAAACAGAATTTATTCGTATATACAGGTCATAAATCTCGCTCAAAAATGTGTCAAAACCTTTGCGTTTTAAATAATGCTATAAAGATAACAGCTAGTATCTTTTATTTTAACATATATTTCCAACCAATCCATTTTTCACGACGCATACTTATATATAATATCGAATGTAGCACATATGCATCGTAGAGAGAAAAAGAGAGAGATTTATTATTCTTATTACGCGCATAAATGTGTTTTGGAATTATATATCTTTTAAATTTTGAAATTATACATGTAAAAATAATGTTATAGAAAAACTACTCTGATACATAAGTATTATATTAATAAAAAAGCATTAAATGCAATCTGTGTGTGCCGATATATCTCTTTCATCAGCAATATGTTTTCGTAACTATCATATATATGTATTCCACGTGTAATGACTGGGCTCATCCAATCCAATAACACATAATACGCAGTTTATACCTTGATCTCTGGCGTAGACGGACAAGCAGAAATAAAGCAAGTATATCATCAGATTATACTGTATTCAAATTATCATTCTAAATTGCTTAATTTTTTGCAGCTGGGTCCATCTCGTCGATGGTATTTGAATACAATGCTTTCACATCTGTGCTCAAGCCAGTTTTATATTTCACGTCCTGACGATAATCTCCTTAATTACGAAAGTTTAAAAGGGAAAAAGAAAGAGTCTTAAATGGTTCACATAAGAATATTTTTTTTTATTATATATTATATTATCACGAATTCTTTTGTCTAAAAATTTGCTAATTTTTAATCAAAATCAAAAGTAATCTAGTAATACCGTATTTTTTACTTAACGTTATATTTACAAAATTTCCTATATTCTCCTCCCTCTCCCACCTCCTATGCAATCTCGACAAAATCGCTCTATCGAAATTTAATATTTGTTATTGGACAATACATTTTGTGTAAGGACGCGATTTCTTTACGACTTTATGCACGCACGGTTTCCACTTTGTATCTGTCGCATACGTATGTGCAACAATATAGCTGTAACACGCTCTTACACACAAACAAATACTACGTCAAGTGCGTACGGAATTGTACGACCGCATAGTCGTCATTGCGAAAACAAACGCAGCGGTCGGCTATTTTGGGAGCATGGACCAGGCAGCGTACTATATATTTAGATGAAATATGTATATTCGCCTGTAAGACTCACGGAAACTGAGCGTCTATGAACGCGTATTGCTTCCTTTTCGAGTTACGTGCTTTAAGACTATCGCCGATTTTCGTTAATAGCCCACCGAGAAATCGAATTCGGATGCATGGCTTAATTAAGTGATAATTTATTGCTAATTTTTTGTTTTAATTTCAAATTTATTGCTCCTATCAATTAGCAGGAAATTTATTAAAGGTAGTGCATGCTGATTTCACACACATTAATTAGCATTTCTATTTAAAAAAGAACACTGATAGCGAATTGTAAATTAGACAACAAATCGTAAAAAAACAAAAAAAATATTAAAATTAATTGCGGATTAATTGCAAAAATATTGCAAATAGACTTTAAATCATAAGCACTAAAATCGACATTGGTATATATCGAGAACAAGTAATTCGAGAAATATTTTAATATCAAAATTGAAGGAGAGCACAATTAATTGCATATTTTATTTTTGTGGCGATATAAATGTTGAAACGTTTACGATTATTTTTTAAACTTATTTTGCAAACAATAAATTCTAGATTAAAACAATAAATTAGCAATAAATTGCGTCATTATCGCGTGAAGAGATATCGCGAAGAAAAGCGAGCAATTAATTTTATAAATGACAAATTTTATAAATAACAAATTAACAGAATTATACATAGATTACTCACTGCATGGTTATTCCGCCGTTCTCGGATTTTCTTTTTCTTGGTGCCGAAACGTCCGGTTTTGTATACTCTATGATAGAGATTGATAGAATAAAACAAAAAATGCGCTCCACTTACCGCGCGTGGCTCTGATTGCCTTTATCTTGTATTTTAATTTTTCTTTTCCTTATTTATTTTTAATAACACAAAAGATTCACTCGCGGAAATACAGTTAATTACGATTGTCCGAATACTACTATCAATAAGCACCAGAAAACTTCGATTATCGATATTTATTTTTACTTTTAATTTGTATATCTATTTACTTATAATGAGAGATACGCTATGTACAGAAATGTGCTATCTTCATTATTAATGAATAGTATAACTTTTTATTGCTAAAAAACGACGGTAATTGTGTATATTAGGGCTGATCTCACAAATTTCAATGGCCTTGATATATTACCAAGGACACTGCCCTGTGTAACTTTCAAAAAGTTTTAACCGTCGTTCCTTGTTTATTAAAAAATTATTAATAAAATAAGTTTAATGAATAGAATGTCATTTTCTAACATTAATAGTAAAAAATACACACATACACAATATATGTATATGATATGTGTGTATGTATTATAAAGTGAAAGCGTGGGCGGGGAAAGGGCGGAGTCTCTCCCCCTGCACTCCCACCCCGAAAAAATTCTAACTTGACCCAAACCTAATTTCAATTTAAAATCAGAAATAGGTTTGGATAAGGTTAGAATTTTTTTGAGGGTGAGGGTGCAAGGGAAGTGGCGGAACCCTATCCCTGCCCACGCTTTTACTTTATAATAAAATAAAACTATAAAATACTTTTTTTTTAATTTAACGTATGAGCAGAGAAAATATACATATAATAATAATAAAGTAAATATTAATAAGTTACCTTACGACAAAAACTTGACCAATCAACAACACTATGTGCAGAAACTCCAAGTTTGCATTGAAAAAAATTCTGACGTGGCGGCCTAATTATAAGAAAATACGCTACGAATCGACATATCGTTTGTAAATCCAAACAGTTTTGCAAGAACTATATATTATGAAAAGCACTCAATTTAATATCGTATTTGTTTTTTAAACGTTTTTAATGATTGTTGCAAACATACTTAACATTATGACATCGAAATATCAATGTATTGCGATTAAGATCCATTATGTTGTTACATTTAGGATAACGCGCAGAACCATACAGAACTCTACGTTCTATTAAATAATCGACAAGTTTGTCATAATTATCACAAACTGTTAACGAAAAATTTGGTATTGAAAATGTTTTTTTTTGCCGTGTGACACTCGCTGCTGACACGCCTGGAGCGTATATCCCACGATCTAACCGCGCGAAACACGCGCTTATTTGCCAATTCTTTTTAATTAATATTTCAATAATTATTGGGAAAAAATTGCAAAATGATAAAGGACTTTCCTGCTCAGTTTACTGCGCTCTACCCGTTCACGAGCGTTGGCACAATCTTTATCAGACACCCTGTATCTTCATTCTCTTTAGAAACTCTTTGAATATGCGGGACAACAATAAGTTTGACTTATACTACTTAAATTCCAACTAACTTAACTAACAATAAGAACTGGATTGTCGCTAAAATTTGAGACAAAAGTTGTACCTTTTACTGGGATATTTTTTTTTTAATGTATGAATATACATGGTGTCTATAAAGTCTGTACACCCTATATTTTGAAAACAGCTCAAAATTATGAAAATCCGCGAAATACGTGTTCGATCTTTTCGAGGGACTACTTTTTTAAGGGAGTGGAGGGAATGCCCCAAGGGGACCCCAACTCAAAAATTTTTAATAGAACCCCCCCCCCCCCATATTATAGTACATTGTTTGAAAGGGCATAAAAAAAGAAAATTTTTGATGCAAACCGGAGGTTGATTCGTTGACCCGTTCGGGAGTTATTTAAGGTCAAAGTTCAAAAAGGCCAATTTTTAAAAAATCGTTACTCCCGGTTCGAAAATCCTAAACAAACGTTTGAAGTGTAAAAGTGTTTGTCTTTTTAAGTCCTTTCCATAAAAAAATTCAGATTTGACTTTGGTTTTATAAAAAAAAAAAAAAAAAAAATTTGTGTCATTTTTAATTTAACAGTTTTTTGCGTATCAACGAAAAAATCAATCGATGTGAATCATATCGAATTGAATAGAATAGCCATCTGATTTGCGAGACTCTGTCGAGTGCGACAATCGGATATGTCTTTACGAACTTGTGCAAGACAATGATCCAAAGAGACCGCCCAACACACGACAATAAAACTTTGCGGTTTCCAAGTAGAGCACAAGAGATATAAATCTGATCGAGAAGCGTGGCATAAAATAATAAGCTTTCTCTTACGCGCGAAATATAAAATGGTCTTGCATACAAACTGTAAATTAGGAAATATCAGAAAAGCTCGAAACTTTTAAATAAGCTGTATAACGAGAAACAGATTCCAAAATAAATCTTAACTCCATAAAAGAAACTACTATGCTAGCAATAACACAGTTCAACCAAAAAAAAAAAATCCGATATTGTTCCATCACGTCAGAATTTTGAGAAATTTGCAATTAAAGTTGCAAAGAAGGACTATTTTCACGAACTTTGTCATATTATAACTACAATATGTGACATGCTGAAGAAGTTTTATTGCAATCAAAATAAAGTATGTTGTTAGGACTTTCAACCCTCAAAAGGAATTTTTGATGTTATGGTTTATAAAATATCCATGGTTAAATATGAGGTATATTGCAAAAGTTAGCTGTGACTTAGGTCATTGACGATTTACCAAATAGCTTTCAATTACATTTATTTAAACTTAAGAGTTTTTTGGATCGCTGAATACGAATTCAATGTCAAAATTATCAAATTCAAAATGATGGACTCAATACGGCGGATGTCAAAACTTAAAAAATGTTGAGGTTGCAATTTAAACATTTGAGTCCACCATTTTGAATTTGACAATTTTGACATTGGATTCGTATTCAGCGATCTAAAAAACTCTTAAGTTTAAATAATAATTAAAACCTATTTGGTAAATCGTCAATGACCTAAGTCACAGCTAATTTCTGCAATATACCCCATATTTAACCACGGATATCTTATTAACCATAACCGACATCAAAAATTCCTTTTGAGTGTTGAAAGTCCTAACAACATACTTTATTTTGATTGTAATAAAACTTCTCCAGAACGTCACATATTATAGCTATAATATGATAAAGTTCGTGAAAATAGTCCTTTTTTACAACTTTAATTGCAAATTTCTCAAAATTCTGACGTGATGGAGCAATTTCGAAACCGGATTCGTGTTCAGTATCCAAAAATCTATAAGAAACAACTAGTTCCGTTCCAATGTTCGAAAAATGTCATTTTTTGTTGAACGATGATAGGTGATTCTTAAGTGTTGACCTTTTGCGCTATTTTGCCAAAAAATATTGTTGTAAAAATATATATCTGCTTATATCGTCAGTATCATTACCGTTTCAATTATTGCTTCGAAGTGATCCGATAGAACTGTTACTTTATTGATGTAATTATTAAAAGTGATAAAATATCAAACCAAAAATATATATATTTTTTAAAATAAAATAGCAATTAAATAGTTCTGTTTAACAAATTTACTTGATTGGAAAATCTCGCATAACTAGTAATCTTAACACAGAGATCAATTTGTCTCCGCAATGACATATAACAGCGATAATAATAGCATAAATAGAAAATAAGATTAGTAGATATGTGGCCATAATTTTTCAAAACATGATCACATAGTTAAAACTTACTTATTCCCTGCATTGTTGTAACAGATGTAAAAAAGACCATTTTTTTCTAATAAAAAAAAACAGTTGAAAAAAGATGTTTTTTTTCATTATTCTTTTAAACATAATATTATTTTTTGTTAACATAATAAAAAAAAGTTCTAATATTTCTATTTTTTTTTTTTTTTTTTTTTTTTTTTTTTTTTCTTTTTTTAAGAGTAATTTTAATAGATTAATGAGATTTTTGCAAAATTACATCAAACTCGACATGATTCGGATAATTTTCAATTAGATGCATAACAAAAATTTTTTTGAATTAAAAATAGTAATTACATAACTATATAGCATATAGCCAATTGGAATGCGAGCTACATTTAAAATAATAATGGTTAATTTAAATCTATCATCTGAAAAGTTAAAAATTAATTTGCAATTATCAAAATATAAAGATACATATTAAATATCTGAAAAAAACAAAATTGTGAAAAAAACGAGACTTGTTTTTTTCTATTTACATTTCTAATTTTTGTCGGCTATATTCCTAATCGCACGAGATAGGAAAAGGACGGATATGAGTTATTATATACGCTCGTTTGCGCCGGAAATGGATATATTAGCACGTCTTACGACTTACAGCACGGTCATTTGTAAACCGCATAAAGAACGCCATGTATACATAAAGCGCAGGAGGCGCGCAAAAAATATGTGTAATGTGATATATCCTGGTCGCGAGGATTGTACAAAGAGGTGAGGGTGAGAAGTTTATTATGTTTGAGTAGGGTGTGGGTCCGCACCGTAAGAGCTTTTAATGAAGCCACCCCACCTCGAGAGCAGCCTTTAGGGTCTTCTTATAACCAGGTATATGGACAATTGAGCTATTCTTGATGCCTAAATTGTTTACATTACGACCCACCCCCTATCCAATGATTACGATCACAGTGTGTATGCGAGTGTATTAGGTTGCTCTTAAGTACCGTTCACACATACGAGATGAAAAGCTCGATTTGCATTGAACGCATGGGCGTCCGCAGAATTTTTTCTAGGGGGGGGGGCATATCATTTTCAGATTAATTTTAAAAAATGTATACTTAAATATTTTTAGATCTTTTAGTATTAAAGCTTTCTCACCGCGTCAAGGTAAATGTAAATCGAAAAAGATTTTTGTTTTTTTTGTTTTTTTTTTATTTTTTCCTTCCTCATAGAGGAAGCTTTGTTTTCGTGACAAAATTTTTTTTCGAGTTTTCTATGCCAATGTGTTTAGAATGTTTCAAAACGTCGAAAAATTATATTCCTAAAAAATGTCTATATGTATGTATGTATGTGTGTATGTGTGTATGTACGCAATATATTGTACAACCTCTAACTTCCGCAATTATTGAGATATCGGGTTAAACTTTTTTATATGGATAGAGTATTATTCAAGGATGGTTGGTATTGAATTTGGTGAGATTATTAAGGGTTGTTTGATGTTGAATTTAGTGAGGATCGGTGAAAGAAATTATTTTAATTTTTATTTCGCTCACAAAGCTTTCTCTATGAGGGAGCAAAAATTGAAAAATCCGCATGCTTAAAGCAGCTTAAGCATTGTAAGATAAAATGATGAGGAAGCAATGTGCAAGTTTTTAATTTGCACAACTCTACTTGTTTATATTTATTTCGATTGCAATCTAAACATTTTTTAAGTTTTGACATTCGCCATATTGAGTCCACCATTTTGAATTTGACAATTTTGATATTAAATTCGTATTCATCTAAAAAACTCTTAAGTTTAGATAATAATTGAAAGTTATTTAGCAAATCGTCAATGACCTAAGTCACAGCTAACTTTTGCAATACCCATATTTAACCATGGATATCTTATTGATCATAACCGACACCAAAAACTTCTTTTTTTTTGTATTTAAAAAAGTTTTTTTGTATGTTTTTAAATAATTTAATTCTTTTAATTAAAAATTTTTTTTCCCTTTTCCAGGGGGGGGGACACGTGCCCGTTTTGCCCCCCCCCCCTGCGGACGGCTATGATTGAACGTAACCGGCGGGATCATTATAAAGGTTCAACTTATTTTACTACATGTATTTTACTACAATACATCGAGAGACTAATCAATGATGGTAAGCTCTTTTTCACGCGATAGTAAAGGCTTCTATGGATGAATAAAGAATAATGTCTTCCTCGTGTCAATACACACGCATATACACAAGAGAATTATTTTGCTTGTAAAATTCTAACCTCTGGAGAAATTACATTTAAATTTTATCGTTTGTATAAAAACTCTGACGCTCTAAACTTATTGTCATTATTTGAAAAATGTATAACTGCTATAACATTATAATATTTCTGCTATAACGAGATAAGATCAATAACGACGCTTTAAACACTAATACTACTCGTATAAAAGACAGAATAGCACGTGGTTATGATATGAAGCTATAAAATCCACTTGATTAACCTAGTGCTTAATTAACCCTGGTTGATGTAAACGATGATGGAGCGAACGATGACGGGCCATAGTATCGCTCATCTATCCGCAATACGACATAGACTTAATCGTGATCGGGGTTAATCGCTATTTTTGATCTTGGGAAAGATACAGTTGCGGTAATCGCGATTTCCGAATGCTCAAAGCCGCCACGGCATACCTGCTTTGGTATTTTCGTTAGTGGCGTGTTTATTTTTATTGCATAGCCCCGCCCGACATAAAACCCGTCGATACTCTCATCGTGTGTTTGAACATGATCAAAGTGTACGCAAATGTCGTTTTATAAATTATTCGTGTAAATCGATTGATTTTGTGATGTTGTGGATTCGAAAAATTACCATGATATCGATCACTCAAAAAAATGTCTTGCTGATATAGGTAGATTTCTAGGTGTCACAACAAAAATTTATCGCTATTTTTTGTATCTGTTAGAATATTGTCTGTTACATATAGAATTTATAGCAGCAATATTCTAATAATATCTTCTAGAAAATTTAGGTCCCATTGCCAAATGTTAATCACTGCATTGGATAAATATGAGTTTCGATACTACAGCTAGAACGATCTTTGTGAGAAATATAACTGCCAATTATAACTGCAGCATCGAAAAATTGAGAGAAATTGTTTAAAAGAGCTAGATAGATTGGGCGCATTATACAAATATGTTATATGTGAGGATTATATATTCATTTGTTTCTTGTCGCTAATTTTTTCTGTGTACCACAGTCAAACTTTATAACAAGTATGATTGGCCTTACATGGATAGGCGCCACAGAAAAACATTCTTTCTAAATTTCACAAACAGTTCAGATATAAATTCTGTCTCTGTCACTTAGATTGATTAAATGCGAAACATATGCGATATCACAGTATTTGCTAATCATTTATGTACCTCAGTTAATTTTGCGCACCCAGAAAATTTTTGCTGTAGTTGCAATACCACTTTTTTGAGTGATAAATATACCGATATGTGTTTTACATTAAGCACCACGGCTATAAAAAGCCAAATGTATCGTTTCGCTTTCTTTCTCTTTTGTATTGCACCTATATACTTTTCAGCAAATGGAAGTGCGAGAAAGATATAACTCGACGCACCTTTCGTCTGTTCGATATCACACAGTATTATTTTGTGAATAACATATTTTTCTGAGATTTTAATCTTAAACGTCAATTTCTTAAAATTTTTTGAAAAGTTTCTCACTTATTCTTGGATATGCTTGAAAGAAATGGATTTTCTGTCAATGAAAATTTTAATCAAAGATTTCCTCTTTTCTGCAATTTTTACATTCTCGATATCAAATATTGTACACTCAAAAAAATGTCTTGCTGATATAGGTAGATTTCTAGGTGTCACAACAAAAATTTATCGCTATTTTTTGTATCTGTTAGAATATTGTCTGTTACATATAGAATTTATAGCAGCAACATTCTAATAATATCTTCTAGAAAATTTAAGTCCCATTGCCAAATGTTAATCACTGCATTGGATAAATATGAGTTTCGATACTACAGAACGATCTTTGATAGAAAAAAGGTATATATATAATTATTTCAAAAACAAAAATATTTTTAATATTACCGTCTTTTAGTTGGAGATTTTCAAAAATATTTAAGAAAGATTGTCGTTTATAAGATTATAATCTCAAAAAATAAGTCTACAAAATAACATTTTTTTTTTTTAAATTTTTGCTGTAGTTGCAAAACCACTTTTTTGAGTGTAATAATTAATTCTCGAATTCAAAAATTTCATTAAACTCAGATGTATGTGTAACTAAAATATAAAAATATAAATCTGAATTAATACTATATTCTAAATTATAGAAAAAAGGTATATATATAATTATTTCAAAAACAAAAATATTTTTAATATTACCGTCTTTTAGTTGAAGATTTTCAAAAATATTTAAGAAAGATTGTCGTTTATAAGATTATAATCTCAAAAAATAAGTCTACAAAATAACATTTTTTTTTTTACTTAATTGAGAATATACATTTGTCAATATCGAACGATCGGAGATGCGTCGGGATTGTTTCTTTCTTGCTTTCACCTTCTTCGTATGCGACCCATTTTTTCCGCAGAGTTATGACGCTCTCACAATGACGTCATCGCTGCTCTGACGTCACCACCGCACCCTTACGTAACCATTCAGGATGACCTCGTTTCCCTCCGTTCGAATTTCACCCTCTCTCTCTCTCTTGCACTCCATCTCTAAAGCTTAATGGCCGCCTCCTATGCCATTCATGTGAATATTCCCTCGCTTAGCGGATGTGCTCTATTTCATAAAATGATTTGTTATACGATTGTGTAAATGCGACGTCCTCGATATACCGCAATATCCTCAAAAGCAATATGAATTCTACCAGTGTCGCACTTGCATACTTTCGTTGTTATTTTATTATTATTTATGTTTATGTAAGAGAATAGTACAGAATCATAAATCTCTTACAATTATCAATAATTATAATAATCGATCTTACATATATATTTATAGAAACAAGTTACGTATATCTATTTTGTATATAATCAGAATTGCAGTAAAATATATGTACTGGAAGTAACACACATTTTAATTTCTATTATAAATCAAACAATATATTTCAATATTATCACAATCCATATTTTTTATCTGGACGTGTTAATATATTTTGAAATTTAATAATCAAATAATATTATTAATTAGGAAATTTATATATTTCCAAGTCATATGAATATATCTCAATATGCAGTTAAGTTAATGTATATTAAGCAAATTTAACTTGTATTTAAAACTGGACGCACATATGTATGATATATGAGTTACCTTGATGCATCAATATCAATCTTCATTTTGACTATGACTTTCAAAATTGATATAGAAAGAGCAACAATCACACGATGTTCCAGTTTTAAGAGTTTATTTGTTTTAAATTTCATATGTATCAGTAGTATCTTATCAAATTGAATGTCTGGAACAAACTCATATGTAATTAAACTACAAAGTAAAAGATACGAAGTCGGTTAGTTAATTAAAAATAGGTTGAAATTAAATCTCTTTAGTTGCATAATGTCGATAAATGAATACATTTGAACTATAGCTACGTGATAGAAGCACAAAATAGGATTACCGCCAACACACGCATGCCTGTTAAAGGCTCAGTAGTAAATCCAGATATTCCACCGACGGAAAATTCAGTTTCTTATCAATAAAGAAATATTACTCAAAGAAATTCTACGAGAAGAAGGAAAGGATTGCAAAGGACA
>NW_021851033.1:137964-138941 GCF_003651465.1 Formica exsecta
ATATATTATCCAGTTGCTAATTAGAACTTTTAAATTAATACCAGAGCTTGAAACGATAGAACGAACACATTCATTGAGCGAAGACACTATTGCGCTAAAAATTTTCCTAATTATAACTATAATTATTATTTTATAAAATAGTTTAACATAATTGATTAAAAAAAAACTTAATTTATAACATTGGACATAATTATTGTGTACATATCTTCATATTGTAATATTGTCATTTGTTATGTTTCCAATTAAACGTAAATTCATAAGATTAATTAAAATAAATAGATACATCTACAATCTTCTTATTTTAAATGTGAATTACTTTTTTATTATTCATTAAATCTCGTAAATCATGTAGATCAATTGCTAAAATAAAATCAAAGTTTTTCCGAAGTTACTTGACTGTACTTATAAAACTAAGTTCAAAGTATAAGGTTGAAGAATTTCCATTTAATGAAGCACACAATGTCACAAGCGCTACAATGATCTTGCAAATTAGAACGGAAGAATGACTTATCGCGAGGCAAGATGTTTTGAATAATAAAAGCCTATTAATAACTGTTCACAATTTTTTCAATTAACGTTAATTTATTAATTGATGGATATAAATATTTTTTACATAATTATTTGATCAAAAATGTTATTATGTTATAAAAGAGAGAAACAAAAATGATAAAAAATAAAACTTTGAATCAAACTTGATAATTGACATTTTTAGCCCGTCAAATATATTCGCGATTACTACAAATTTATTTTCATGGACGTAGCATAAACGGCGCCTTCCGCAACCATCCTCTGTTTGCGACTTTATTGTTCGTAGCACAGGTTTAACAGAGCAAAAAAGTAAAAGGCGACGCCCTATGTCCTTCATTAAGAGTATCAATAAATGCTCTGCCTCTGTCTCTCTCTCTCTCTCTCTCTCTCTCTCTCTCTGTCTCTCTCTCTCTCCCCCTCCCTCCCTCCCTCCTTTCCTCCCTCCTTTC
>NW_021851033.1:139014-177676 GCF_003651465.1 Formica exsecta
CTCGCCCTCTCTCTCCTCCCTCTCTCTCCCCCCTCACCCCTCTTTCTCACCCTCTCTCAAACTTACTCAAATAAAACTCGAACTTAGATTAGCATTTCATAAATTTCATAATTTTCGATGAAACTGCTCATTTTGCTTTCTACTCTAATTAAAAATTTTAACGATTACACATTATAAAACGTGCTCTTTAAAAGATAAAATACTTTAATTAATTATATCTTTGCTGGCATTTTTAAGTTGGCAAACTATTTCAGTGGATAAAAATATAACTTCTTTTTATACAAATGTCAAAAAATCTAACTTGTTATTATTAAACTTTTATGTTTTTTTTACTATTTGCTATCAGTTTTTATATTTATATAACTATAATAACTATCAGAGAAAGCCATGATAATCAAATTGATCATAAAGTTTTGTAATTTTATGTTCTAAATCGTCGAATGATCAAATATTCAAATATTTTCTTTTTTTATTTATTTGTTACATTAAATTGTATCTGAATTACATATATACCAAAGTTTTTTTGCGATTGTAACTAAATTCTTACATATTCTTACTTTTTTTAAATTTTAATTGCTATTTGTAAATGCTCCTATTTTCAATATTTTGAGTATCCAAATGATCAATTGTTGTTAGAAAGAAGAGCATCAATCTGTGAGAGTTGATAATAGACAATGATGCGAACAAATCACGCGGTACTGCGTGACTGTTAATTGAGTAGAAAATCGTTGATTAAATGGTGTAAGCCGCGAAATAAGCTACTACTGTTTCTGTATCAAATCACGCTTCCGCTATTCCTATCCCAATCAGATTCTACAAGATGAAGCACGTATTTCAGTGCCAAATGAAATTTGACTAGGAGGTAGATGCGTGCTGGTTTGCGGTTGATAGACCCAATATCTATGCAGATTCGGTCGAGCGAGCTTGGTTCGTGTTTTCGGAATCGGCCAACTTTTTGTCAGTTTCAAGAAGTTTGCGCAAAGATGCGCGCAATTTTGACTTTGTACAAGTTGGGTGCGACGAGTATCATATGCAATGCCGTAATTCTACGCTTTCCTATCTAATTTTTCTCTGGAGTGAGAACATCATATCCGCTTTTAATTGATTACTACTTTAATTAAAGTGAGCTGCGTGAAAATATTTCGAACTTTAAGTATGCTTTCGACATTTGATGTGACTGATATTTTTATTAGTTATTGTATAATTTTAGGATTATTTATATCGCGATCATTTAGTATTTATTTTATGATTTTCATAAATTTATAGAATACATGCAATTAAATATATTACAGTAAATATTTCGAAATAAATTCTCTCTAATTACCCGTTATAATATTTGCAATAAATATAACTCGTAATTATGACAATTTGCATTTTTATACTTTGCATCAGTTTTAATTACTTTCATCACGAATTGGAATAGTTAAATCCGTTAGTTATATTTATTCAATTATTATATGTATAATCGATATTTTAGACGATAACGATAATTAAAAATATATAAAAATAATTGACTTGCATTTCGTCTAATAAGTACGTTCACGTATCGGTAGACAATAACGATAGTTATATAAGGATAATTGACTTGCGTTCTGTCCAATATGTACGTTCACGTATTGATAGATTTACCATTTAATAAAATTGAATGTTATCTAAATTCAATATCTTAATATTGCTTTTTTTAGATACGCGAGACACATGTATCCTACACTCCCAAAAGAAATATTCAATAACAAAGAAATTATTTTATATTACTCATAGTTTATTCAATTATTTCATTGTTGATTAGGGTTAATCACAATTCTTTAGAGACAAGTTTCTTCTTTTTAGAAATTATCTGTGTAGCTTTGCACTTTGGCGAATGAATTCGGCGAATGCAAACGCTGTTCGAAAGCCTCGGATAGTTTCTGTAGAAAGGCTTTTCACTTGAGAGACACGGCTTAAGCATGCGAAATGAATTCCGTGAATAGCAATCAACAGAGCATAATTAATTGCATTAAATGCTATTGATCCATCGAGAACATGCGGAATCCAAATGCGTGTTGCCGGGTGTAATTGTAATCAGTCAATTTGCGAAATGCGCATCTTGCCGATTTATTGTATCGGCAGAAGCGACACATTTCGTTGGGCTTTAATCTTCCGTTGAATGAAATTCACTTGAATCGGACAAAATCGAAATGAACATGCGAGAAAGAGAGAGAGAGAGAGAGAGAGAGAGAGAGAGAGAGAGCTCCCGTATACCGGATCAATTAACGGCAGCTTTTCTTTTGTGTAATAGTCGTGACAGAATTACTTTCTATTACTGTGACTATCGACTGTGAAAAGGTGAGAAAACACACAGAAATTCGATTGTTGACCCATTTAATTTTTAATCCGACAATTATTCCTAATGGTATAGATGTATATTTGTCATATATCTGAATAAAACTGTTTTTCCTAAATATACGATTAAAAATATATATATCAAGTTATCCAATATATTCAGCGTATCAGTTTTGTCATGATTATCAAACAAATCTGTGTGATATATCGATGATTATATGAATAATGAAACGTCAAAGTATATATGAAATTTTTTTTGTATGATCGATAAAAAAATTCATTAAAATTCGATTGTTTTGTCGCAACGCAAAAAAAAATTTTCTTAACTGCTGATACAGCTAATTAACAAAGCAAAAAAAATGTCTTTCAAACTTCTCTTTTCAAGAAACACTTGTTCACTTTAATTTACAGACTTGTGGTTTCACAGAACTTTTTTTTTATCAATTACTACTCTTTTAGGGGGCGGCAGCGATAATCTTTTTTTTAACGACCATCCTAATATACATATATACAGGGTGTTTCGTAAAGACCGTAACAAAACCCCTATTAACCTGGCACCCCCACCACGAAAAATCGGGTTCGGCTATAGTGCTTAATTAAGTGCTAATTTGTTGCTAATTTATTGCTCTAAGTTCGATTCGAATTTATTGCTCCTACTCATTAACAGGAAAATGATATTAAAGATGGGGGTGCTGACTTGCCATTAAGCTAGCATCCCCACTTCCGAAAAACACTTATATCAATATTAATTTGTTATAATATTGTATTCTGCATTAAATGCTCTCTGAATTTATTGCTTGCAGTTTAATTAGAAAAATCGACCCGAACGAGTGGCGGTGCTAGCTTACATTTAACTTAGAAAAATCGACCCGAAAGAGTGGCTGCGCTAGCTTGCTTACAAGAGTAAAGTACATGAACGCAATTAGTTGCTGTTATGATTTTGGTCTAAAAATATTTCTCTAATTTATTGCTCTAAGCTAACGTTTAACTTAGAAAAATCGTGTAGGTAAGCTAGCACCGGCAACACGTTCGATGGATTTTTCTAAGTCAAACGTTGAGCAATCAATTCGATATTATATATTTTGAGAGCAACAAATTAGAGAAACATTTTAAGACCAAAATCATTACAGCAACTAATTGCGTTCATGTACTTTACTCTTGTACGAACGTAAATTAGCAACAAATTAACACTTAATTATGCACTATAGCCGAACCCGATTTTTCGTGGTGGAGGTGCAAGGTTAATATGGGTCGTAACAAAGCTTAAGGGTAAATTCTTGAGATCATTTGGAGACAATTTTTCCTCAGCGAAAATATCGAAAGAGGTCATTATCTTTTGCAAGTTTCCAATTTTTTCCATCATATATTTTTGTAACTAACAATAAATCTTAAATTAAAATTCTCTTTCTCTATTAAAGTAAACTCTATCTGAAATTAATTAAAGAATGTAATTTTAACTTTCTATAAAGTTTAGTTTGTAAAAAACCCTTCTTTTTTAATCGCTTACAACACGGAAATTATTGGTGCCTCGATATTTTTGCTGTGGGAAAATTATCTTAAAATAATCGTATGTAAATATAATATTTCGACAATTTTGTACTATGTTTTTAATTTAGCATATAACATTTCTCTTTTTTTTCAAGAAATTCTTTATTGCATTTGCTATTTCAGGACATCGATTACGAGGGTTTTCGCAAGTTCCTGAATTCGTACCTGGAGATCGATACACCGGATGAATTGTGCCGACATCTTTTCCTTTCGTTCGTCAGGAGAGACTCGCGCGGAGTGGACGGCAAAGCTTTCAAAGTATGATATTGCATTTCTAGATTGATAAAAATTGGTGGTGTTATCAATGTTACAAACAAGGTGTCTCGTTTATTGATGTGAGTAATTAAGCAGTCGCGAGCACAAATTGTAGACGCGAAGAAAAGAAAGAGTTTGAAACGAAGTAGTATTAGTATAGCACGAGGCGCACATTGCAGACGCAATAATATTACGTTGGAACGAAAAAAGCATATCGCCTCATACAAGCGCGCTTTTGGCATAAAACGTGGCAAGAAGAGATACTCACGCAAACGAGTGCGCCAAGAATTAAAAGCCGCGTATTATCCGCGTTTGTTGCTTTCCAGGAGATGGCTGTGCTCTCTTCGACAACCGCCTGTGCCGCAATTACATCGCATACGACTTCCAGCAGTAACGTTAATAGCACTGGCATACCCGGCGGAACTTCCGCGGAGATCCACAGTGGATCTACGTTGGCTGACAAAATACACGGAATTACGGAAAAATTGCAAGCACTGGGTCATCACAGAATGGAGAACGAAGTCTCTAGGACGCGAACCGGTAAAAAATATATTTGGTGCTGTTATTTTATACTGACAGTTAATCTTTTATGACAGTTAAATTATATCAGTTTATTATAGTGCAGTAATGCGAAAGAATCCTTTTAAAAGGAAAAGTAAGCTATAATTTTATTAGTATTATTGCTTGCAAAATATTAGCTAAAAATTTTTTCTATAGGCAATGAAATTAAATTATATATAATAGGTCTAACAAACAATATACGTTGTTGAAAAATAAAAAATAATTCAAAATAGTCACAATATTGATATCATTTTAATGCAAATATTTTGTCTCTCTATGTCGACAAAATTTTTGTTTCTCCGGTTGTATTTTTATGGTAAACGTATACTCCTGCGATTGGATAAAATAGGTCAGCAATAGGCAAACAAATGAGATCTCTGATGACTTAAATTTTTTTATTTCGCATCATATAAATGAATGCTATTGTTCGCTTCGGAATGGCGAATGAATAACAATCGATCTGACCTGAAGAAGCTTTGAATGAAGATTCCGGTAACCGCTGGCGGCATTATTCGATAAAATAAAATCGCTTTGATTGTAAATATCGACTTGTGATTTTTTTTTTAAATTGATTTAGAAATGCTATAAAAAACTTGTATTCTTTTAAATATACTTGAACAAATTTTATACACACATATATTTTTCATCTCTGAATATTTTCAGAGTATAGCCTCTCCGAGTACATTAGATGTGCGAACCATCGAATATTTAGCCAATGAATCTTTCAAAGCATGGCACGGCGAGGAGGTCTCGCTTCATATAGAAGCAAGATCAACTTGCGAAACCGATCGATCATGCTGTTTGTTTTTCTTGTTTTCACGCAATCACGCAATGGACGATTCAGGAAGCGTGCATCCGATGTTAACGGTCACCCATACGTCATACAGCTGTTACGATGTGCTAGAGAAGAAGAGCACAGATAGCAGTCCAAGTCACAGCCAAATGTCGCGAAATTCGTCCAGGAAGTCGAACAATTCCCTCCTCGTCAACAACGGGAAATTGGAAGGTAGGCGCACGAGATCCAAATCGCGCTGAATCCAATGCAAATGGTATATTGAACAATAGGGTAGATGTCCCAATTACTGCCACCTTAAGCTTATAGCCTATCTTCATTTAACCGTTTTGGGTGTTGCTAAAACTAAAAAATGCCTCACTTTGAATCATAATGTTACTTAATATTTGTATTATTATAAAAAAAATTATTATGCATTACATATAAATACTCAAATTAATAATAAATAAAAATCTATAGAAATCTGCGATGTCCCTATGATTGTCATTTAAAAAAAAATGTCCATATGACTGACACCCGATAATTGCCAGTCCCTTTGACTGTGACCAGATCATTGCCAGTCTCGTTGCGCCCGAAAAGAGATTAAAGTTATCTGCAGGTAAGTGTCAGTTATGCGCACTTGTGACGTGTTTCTTGCTCCGAATACTGTCGGCAGTCCGACGGACAAACCAGAAAATATTGCTCCTATTGCTGTCAGCGTTAATTATAATAATTTAACATAAAATATCACTTATTTCACATATTATTTCATTAAAATAATTCTCATATAGCTCATTAATTCATTTTACATAATCAATGTATAGGTTATATAATAAAATTATTGCTCTTTCTTTAGTACGACTTTTGCATTGCCTTTTATTTACGTAGTCGCACTTTTAATATTCAAACTTAATGTTCAGTTTTTAACATTAATTTTTAAATACTAAGTAAAAACAAATATATGTCATTTTTTTATATAAATTAAAGTATTGATCTAATAACAAAATTTTTTTTGGTCGTGTTTGTTTACAAATTTATTTTTTATTAAGTAAAATATATAAAACGGCAGTTATAGGGACACTGGCAGTAATTGGGACATCTATCCTACTATTCAATGTACTGTGTTCGCAAACGCGGAACCATGTGTTTCACCATTGAGATTATTGCAAGCTTTTCTGCTCGCACATACTCGTTCAATTTTTATATATACATTATATACGTTTAATTGTTCCGTTACACATTTTTCATCCATTTTTCATTCGTTAACTCAGAAATTCCTCACTATAGACTAACGTGATTCTTTTTAAACGAGCTTTTGCTCGCTTTCTTAAGTATAATCCATCCGTTTTTCTCTCTTCTTACTTTAAGTATTGGGGAGCTTATATTCAGAAGCTCTCGATGAAAAATCGATTCTGCGTGATCAAAAGCTCCTCCTGAATATTTTGCATTAAAGTTATTCGAATTATATGATTTTACGTTATGGGATTAAGGAAGTAGAAAGGATAATAGATCATCTCGCTTAAAAGATTTCTATTCCGGCATGAATTCGCATACCGTGAAATTCGGTACTCGAATTTATTTTTACTTGAAGAGATCATATTACAGCAGTATGACAAAGGGTCCATTTCGGTCGCCATCGATCTTACAGTGACGCGTTACTCTCAAACAAAGCCTGAGATCGTAAATACTGGGTGAATTACGGGCTTGGAGGGACGTGACATCTCTTTCAGTATACTTCACCATATCGAGGCGGCAGTCAACGTAATCGAAAAAATATGACCACAATACCGTGCGCATATATACCATCCTTTATATCGTTTTTATGATATCGACACAGCCATCTCTTTGCTTCATTATGCGTTTCCGTGAATTTTTCTATAGCATTTTGTGTTATTTTTATCTATATAGAACATGTCATGTATTTTATTCGATATTGGATAACTTAAAATATTAGGAGTATTTTAAAATGTGTATATTCTGTTATAGAGAATGTTATCGTTTAGTGATTAATTTGATTAGAATTTCACGTAAAATTCGCTAATTTCATCAGCGAAAAAATCCAAATCGGCAATTTTCCAGCTCGCATGACATGTAAAACGCAATCGATTCAAATTACTCACGCGAGACATCAACATACAGTGTTTATGTCTGCTCTAAATGAAGACGCACCGGTAAGTGACGGAAATAATCGTGCTTACGTTATGGATTTAAGGGAAATGTTTATTCACGTCTCTGCGCGAGATCGCCGCGCATAAACTTGCGCCTTCCCGGAGGTATAGGAAATGGATATCGCTATTTTAAATTCTGATTTTAGACGACAATATCTACATGCGCCATGAGACGAGAGATGCGTTGATCTTTACGAAATGTCATGACGTACGGAAGGCTGTGTATACGATTGAGAAAACTCGATCCGGTTCTATTTCCGGGTTTGTTTGAAGAACTAGTCTGATCTTATCGTCTTCTCGTGAAACATGTGCGCTTCCACATCAAATACATATCATCAGAAGTAATGAAATGCCAAGTTAAAGCTTTCCGACCGTCTTTTGGTATACGTGACTCATGAAAAATGAAAGGGAAATATCAAATATATGATCCGAAAATATATAATATTCATAGAAATTTTCCGATAGCGCTATAGTGTTCTCGAGCCATTTTAAAGTTGCTAAGTTCAGCTTTAGACTCGATCTCGTTTTTCACGAATCAAAAAGTGAATATTCGCCCTCAGGTGCTTTTCTTCGCAATAAAAAAAAAACGTAAAATGCATATACATTATACATGATGCAAGAAACTATAGGAGAATAGATTAGAAAAATTATTTCAATTGACGAATACGGAATTTTGTTTCATTCGAAATCTCTGCTTCCATTTTCTATACTTTTATTCTCTCTCTCTCCCTCTCTCTTTGTCTTTTGTATCACACAATTAAATTTTCTATATATTTTTGCTTAAAAACTCTGATAGTTATGTGCTAATTTAAATACGGAAAGCGTAGGAAAATGCCGCTATAAGGATCGGAGCCAATTCGTTTTCATTTTATGCTCCTATAATTAATGAGCTACTACCATTAATGAGCTACCATATCGATCGCAGATGGCATCGAGGCAGCGCGCATTTCAGATAATTCGCGTGACATATGTGCGAGTTTGCGTAGTGCGTGTATGTACGCGTGCCGGTTCCACTGAAATAGCTATATCGGTATATCAGCCGGTAAAATGACGTCATGAATACGCGAGGGAATGATATCAGTTTCTTGACGGAGGCCACACTTTCAGTGATTCTCGCGTCGTAAGAGAAGCAACAAGTGCTTTTCTGAGCTGAATCATTAATTGTGCATCGACACATCTCGATTGCAATTCGATAGTCGAATCATTGTATGCTCGGTTTTGATTACGTCTCGCGGTCACAAAGAGGTTAGGTAATCCGATTCGTGATCGAGAACATTTCCCTTCGTTCGTCGCTATTAGTAGTGGTAAAAAAAAAGATGGTGCAGTTACCAAATGTGTCGGGCGTGAAGCTGAAGGAAGGTGAGATAGATCGTTTCACAACTTTCGAAAATGTAACATATATAAAATCGTAGCACGAACATTAGCGTATTGATTACTTAAAATAAATTTTCTGCAAGATTTTGAATAAAGTTTGCAACTTTGAAAAAAGTAATATATTCCATTTTGATCTTTATTTTAAATATATTTGATGAATATCTTAAATATACATAAGCCTTGAGAGGAAAAAAGATAAGGTCTCATCTTCTAATATATTTATAATCAAAATAAATGTGATTATAAAAGATAGATAAGAAAGCATTTATATGTATATCAAAACTTAATTAATCGAAAAATTATCTCCGGAAATTTTTATAATCGCGAGCATTTAGTTTATAATAAAATTTATAAGAGTTTTCTCTTTCAAATATCTTTTTAATTCATGTATTGTGCGGTAAATTTATCAATCCATCGTGTAATATCAACTAAAACAAATAATCAACATGTTACCGCCCGCAAATGATAATTAGTCTAAATTACTGAATTTTCTCATTCCTCGTGACAATTATGGACTTTCACTAATGGAAAGTAACGCTGAATAGTAACTAATGTATAGTTCTGAAATTATCTCCAATAAATTTTAATAAAATTCATTGTCAACATTAAAAAAAAATTCTTCGCCGCGCAAAGTACAGATTACAGATAACATGAATATTACCATAGAAAAATTATATATAAAATGGTAATAGAATAATCTAATAGATTTATTCTCTCTTCTCAGAGCTTTAGCAATATTGCAGTGTGCAATATTGCATGTTGTGCAGTGTGATTAATCGCCAGTCTCCACACAATCGATCAATACATCGCGTTTCCTCGTTGCTAAATGATTTATAATTTTTTCAGGTATCGTTACCGATGCTTTTTCACGGTTTTCACTTGAAACAAATTGAATTGTTTGAACGTAAAAAAAATATACGTCCCGCATGTGGATAAAGCGCGTGACTGCGTTCGCGCGACGCATCGTCTCGTGCGAAAGTTTATTTTTAGCTTGTTCATCGTCGCGCAAAAATATTACTTCTGTAGAACGCGACATCGTCCAAAATAAGAACAGAGGAATCGAATTATCGGGATTATATGATAATTTTTCTATTAAAGAAATATCTTAATAATAGAAAATTTTCGAATACACCCGAATTATATATCTCTCGAGACAAGGAATATAGATGTATCTATATATGAATAATATCAACTATTGATGAATCCTGTCTCAAGACAAAATTAATGCTTAATTAATTATTATCGAATTAATGCGTAAGTTACAACTTAGAATTCATACGAGATGTCAAAAACTACAATTTTTTGTATTATAAAAACAAAAAGTGTATCTTATACCAATTGTCGCGAGTTAAGCAAAAAGATTGCATCTTTTTTATTCGAAATCCGGATTTATTGAAATTAGTATTCAATTACTACACAAATCGAATCTCAAAATCGTGGCACCATACGCAAGAATAAATTTCCACGGCGATCCAATCGATGTTAGAGCCGCGTTGATTCATGCAAAACTAAACACGGCGGATATAAATAGGCGATCCAGAAATACGGGCTAGGCGTCGTCGACCTCTGTCTCTCTCTCGCGGGTCGCCGCTACACTTTAACAATCTATTATAATAAATCCAATTCATCGCTTATATATATTGATAACAGCGCTGGCTCGCTCGAAGCAACAGGTTCGACTTTAGACTTTTAGGAACAATTACTCAAGTCTGTGCGAACATTTATCTAAAAATACTACTCGATCGTCTTGCCGAAATCGCTCTGGATTTTCCGTTCCGATTTAATATCCAAATAAATCGCGAATTTTCCGCGAAATACGGGACAGATCAGTCGTATCATAAGTCTGGCGAGTTCCCTTCCACTCAACATCTTGATGCTTTAACATTCGAAAATATAGCGACTCTTCCATGAAATGCGACATCAAAGAAAATCCCAGTTAAAACTGCATTTAACCGAAACTGAATGGAACCATCTAATTAACGATAATTAACGATAATTTTTATAAACAATTCTTATAAATTAAAATATTCATATATATTATTAAAAAATTTGAAAAATATACATATAATTAGGATTCCGTTGTAAATTAAGGATAATTAATATAACTATCATTGTCTAATATTTCTTTATATCGGAATATATAAGATAACAATATGCACTCTAAAACTAATTTATGAATTGTAACATCAATTTGCGTTATTTTATAGATAGTATTATATTAAATTGTCTTATATTTCATTGACCAGCAAGTATAAGCTGTCTAGTATGATATCAACTTGAGTTGAAAATCAATTTCTGTTTTGCAGAGATGAGGCATCTTGTCAGAAAGCAGAGCACAATAGATGTCCAATCTATTAAAGTCAGTCTCAAAGACATCGTTTGTTATCTCTCTCTCCTGGAAGCCGGCAGACCGGAGGATAAACTGGAATGTACGTAATTGCCACAAAGACAACGACCATCTTGAAATTTATGAAACATCGCGAGCTTTCATCCGAATAATTCATTAGCAGAAGATCAACAATGCTTTGAAATAGGTGCGCGTTGTTTTCTATGGTCGAGATTAAAAAAACTATAATGGTTACGCAATTGTCTCTTGAATAATCAAAATGTAAATCGCAACGAAGTCCAGTTTGTTTTTAGAAGAACTTCATCCAAGCAACATTTCACATGCATTATATAATATAACGTAATGTCAGTAGAAATATCGTATGATACACGCGATCAATGCAACGGTTCTTTATCCTTGTTACAAATGTTATTATCATGTGTTTCTAGGAGATGGACTGCATCGTAAACCAAATGATGAATGTCGCGGAATATCTCGGTTGGGATGTCACAGAGCTGAAACCGGTAAGCAGGAAAAGAGATCGCTTTTAGCGGACTATTCTGAAGACTGAACAATCGCCTTCCTATTAATAATCCAACGAATAATTCTCTATTCTGAGAAGATATCAACAAAATTTAAGAAATTTGTCGAAGCTGCTGCAATTGAAATTAATACACGGGAAACAAAATTTTATTCCAGATCCTGCAGGATATGATGATAGAGATTGATTACGATGCAGATGGTACAGTCTCATTGGAAGAATGGAAACGAGGCGGTCTTACGACAATCCCTCTCTTGGTTCTTCTGGGTCTGGATTCCCATGTGAAAGAGGATGGGAATCATCTGTGGAGATTGAAGCATTTTAGCAAACCGGCGTATTGCAATCTTTGTCTAAATATGCTGGTTGGTCTCGGCAAGAAAGGACTTTGTTGCGTCTGTGAGTATAAGAAATCCCTGATATTTCTTCTATTTCGCGATGCTAGCGTAAAACGGAATTGTGCGAGAAATGCAATCAGTATCTCTATAAAGAAAGGATATTATACAAGTACATGTTTTGTGCGCATAACGCAACAAAATCAACGAATACATACAATCGTTATTAAATGACAAGGTTCTCTTTTTCGGATTCAGTTTGTAAATACACAGTACACGAGAGATGCGTGCAAAGAGCGCCTGCCTCCTGTATAGCCACTTATGTCAAGAGCAAAAAGACGTCCCAAACAATGGTTCATCATTGGGTCGAAGGTAATTGCCACGGCAAATGTTCCAAGTGCAGAAAGACGATCAAAAGTTACAACGGCATCACTGGTTTACACTGCAGATGGTGCCAATTAACCGTGAGTATAATCAAAGTGATACTAACACAGAATACAACGCGATAAGCATCTATCATATCATATCGTTTTAATTAATTATATTCATTATCCAAAACTAAAATATATTTGTGGCAATATATGAAAAATAGAAGAATATTCTAAATATATGGTTTAAAAGTCAAACATTATAAAATATATATAAATTTATTGATTATATATAAAGAGATTTTACAGACTGTGCATTTAATTATATTATATCAGGTGATTGCATAAGTTCGTGCCCGATTTAAATATAATATCATCATGTGTATCATTAAGCTTGAACGTTCAACGTTTAATCTTTCTATAAAAATTGCATACTTGCTTTTCTTAAATAATCGCGAAAGATAAATTTTTTCAATATATGCATCTTTGAAAAGATATCAAAAGACCTCACTTGTAAAATATTAAAATAATGTATTAAAAGATAAAAATTTTAAAAAGAAACTTTTTTCCGTATATATGGTTTTTTTTCGAACAAACAATTTTAAAAGAATGTAACTGTTTTTATGCTAATCGGATATTTGGCCTTTAGAGAAAAAATGAGGAATCTATATGAGAAAAAATGAGAATGACAAACAGAATTTATGAGGAGACTCGCGTGCCGGCCGGCAGTCATCCTCAATTTTCTACCACAGTTGTTACAAGTCTATCTCGCTTAAACTTGTAGTGCAGCTGCAACTTGTTGCACGGCAATTTCGGCTTGCGTTAACTCGGTGACGTGTGCTTTCTTTTTTTCAGTCATGTTCCGGCTATATGATACGGATGGAAACGGTGTCCTTGACACAAACGTGAGTAAAAAGTGTCGTTATCTATTAACGCGAATACGACACGTGCGCGTAATACAATATTTAACAATGTCGCTTGCATAAAATGAAAATATTTGTTAATTGTCAGATATAATAATATTGTTGTGATAGAAATCGAATAAATGTCGTGTCATCGCGCAATATTGAAATAATTACAAAGAATAGATAAATAACGCATGATAAAAATATTATCGCTAATTATTTGTAAAAATAATTTTGATTTCAATTTAGAGATATCAGCAAAACTGACTTTTCCTCGGCAAAAATAAATTGACCTTTTCTGCTTAAGTAACAATAGCGGTATAGAATAGCTCTAGTTGTGATATTAATAGAAGAGATAAATACTTGTTCCATACTCTCTGTTGGCCGCACCCATAATAGGCACGTCAATTGACATGTACCCTCTGCGATCCGTTACAATGTGAACTGTGTGGAATGAGTGTAATTTCCGTTGCTTTAGTGACGCGCATCATTGACCTCTTGGCAATTGAGAGATCAAAAAACTATGGATAAATTGACTAATGTTATTTTATGTGTATAACAATGGAATTTGTTGACCCGTTAATATTATCTCTGATTGCAATGTACATATATTAATAATTGCTTACAATATATATAATCGATGTGTTATATTATATTCGGCAATGTAATATAACGCAGTACTTCTTAATCTTTTCTAATTGACAGAATACCAATAAATAAACATTAATATTAATATTATGGAGAAATTAAAAAATATAATTAAATGTAAAAATTTCCTTTATTTTATTTTATTTATTTATTTATTTATACCGTAATATAATTTCGAGAGAACCAAATAAGCATTTTATATGGTGGATTGATTGTGACGTCAAGTGTTCAATGCATTCATCATTCAGGAGGGATTAGATACGCGTGCATATTGCATTAATGGGTGCATATATACGATATACAGCGGGGGCGCGATTTACGCGTCGACATGAAATTGCGGCCGAGAAGGATGTCGGGAAAACGACGTTCGACGTAATGAGTTCCATGTTGAATAAATCATTCGTATCACGGTGTACAAATTGTGCGCTGATAAATATTCACGGCGCCGATAGCGGAATCGTGGAAAAAACGGATGTTAATAAAAATGCAGCGAAGTCGCTGCTTTCATTCGGATTTACAGCAAATAAGCGACCAAAAGAGATATGAGTTTTTAATTAAAGGTATATTAAAACCGCACGTATAGTTCTCGATATACTATGACATCCTTCAAAGCAGGAGGATGATCGATATATTTTATTGTTAATATATCACGCGGTTTATACACATTTTTTAATAAGCGATATGGGATTTGGTAGTTTAATAAGATTATAAATTACACACGCGAGACGTATCGACATATATAATATAACGTAATGTCAGTAGAAATATCGTATGATACACGCGATCAATGCAACGGTTCTTTATCTTGGTAGTTTAATAAGATTATAAATTACACATGCGAGACGTATCGACATATATAATATAACGTAATGTCAGTAGAAATATCGTATGATACACGCGTTCATATCTTTTTAAATAAGTTCTTCTATATATAATTAAATAATTGAATAATACAAGTAAAAATATTTTAATTTAGATATTACACGAGCATTAGAATGTTATAGATATGAGATTTTTATTAATTAAAGCGACAATGCATAAGAACACCTATAACTATCTGTATGGATATTTCTATGGGAATATTGCAGTTACATAATAGATGCGCATCGCAAGTACGAGCGGAATGTACGCTCGGCGAGCATGCGGTACACATCCTTCCACCTACAGCGATTTGTCCCGTTGTGTTGGATAGACAAAGATCGTTGTCAAGGGACAGCAAACGAGGTAGCAAACACGGTCAAGACACCTCATCGGTCAGTTCCGTAAGTGCGATATAATAATCCGCATTAATTGTCTTTTATCATTACATGTCTTTCCTTTTCGCAAAGGAAAGAATATATGTATATCAAATACTAAAGCAGAGAAGTCTGCTTATATGTTTAATTAGTTTAATTCTCTGCTTATACGTTTAATTAGTAGAGAAATTATAATTTGTTTAACTCTTTTGTAAAAGATATTTCAATTTTAAAACGCAGCAGAGAATTTTTAATTAATAAAATGCATTATTTGGAGAAAGTAATATTAAGAAAAGTGCTTAAAGAAAATAACAAAATTTAATGGGACAATAATAAAATAAACATTCTGCAACACATGAGTAAATGCAATGAACCTAACAGGGTGGTTTCCTAAGCTGCGGTAGTTCGTCTAATCAACAACCAGCTATGTCTTTTCAAATTACACCACCGGAAGACATAGTGCCACTCTTGGTATTCATAAATCCAAAATCGGGTGGTCGACAAGGAGAGCGAATGCTACGAAAATTTCAATACATTTTGAACCCTCGACAAGTCCATAATCTAGCGATTGGTGGACCTATGCAGGGTTTGCAAATGTTCAAAGATGTGGAGAATTTTAAAGTGATCTGTTGCGGCGGCGATGGAACAGTCGGCTGGGTTTTAGAAACGATGGGTATGCATCGTGATTTAATTACAATAAGTATTTAATATTTATTATTATTTTATAAAGAAAAGATATTGTTTTATTAAATATTAAAAATATTTGTTTTATTAAATATTATTTTATTTAAGCTATTTAATTAAATTTGTCGAAAAACACGAATGAAACGAATAGAACTGCTATTGAAATTTGTAGAAAACGCGAATAATAGCGGTGCTTTTTAACAAATTTTGTGATATTCTGTGCTAGATATTAATTGCACGAATTAAATCCAGTAATAAATTACTTCGTCGAATACCATATCAATTAGAAATGGAATTTAATAGACTTTGATTAACCGATTACGAAAAATAAGTTTATTATGTCGATGGTGCCTTAATAAATCATTAACGTTCATTTAATGTTTAATGGCAACCGCGCATTATAATCATTGCTTTTGCAACTGTTTAATGCAGATCGTGTGCAATTTGAAAACCAACCTGCCGTTGGCGTTATACCTCTCGGCACGGGAAATGATCTTGCAAGATGCTTACGCTGGGGTGGTGGTTACGAAGGAGAAGCAGTGCACAAAGTGCTTAAGGTAAAATAAGCTATATGATTTGCTTAATATTTTAATTGTGTAAAAAATTATTCTTCTTATTATTTTTTTTACATATTGTAAAATATATTTGACTTATTTAATGCGCCATATCAGATTACTGTAAGAATTCACTACACGAAATCTAAACGGTTTGCAGAAAATAGAAAAGGCGACGCAGGTGATGATGGATCGCTGGCAAATAGAAGTTTTGGATCAAACGGAGGAGAAGAAACCGAATCAAGACAGTATACCGTACAATATCATTAATAATTATTTCTCAGTGGGCGTCGATGCTGCCATTTGCGTAAAGTTCCATATGGAGAGGGAGAAAAATCCCGAGAAATTTAATAGCAGAATGAAAAATAAGCTATGGTATTTTGAATACGCAACTACGGAGCAGTTTGCTGCTAGTTGCAAAAATCTTCACGAGGATCTCGAAATAATCGTAAGCATAAGTTAATAATCTTTCCTTTCAGTTAATAACTCTGTATTACTACATCGAATATAGAATATTGAATACTCTATATTCAAATATATAAATTAACCTACCGTATCTGTTCTATACTAACTTCGAATACGTAATAGACGAATTCGTAATTACTCGATCAATTTAACGGAATCAATGGAATTTGTGACGTTACATTTCATCAATTGCAGTGCGACGGTACACCTCTAGATTTGGCACACGGGCCATCTTTGCAAGGAGTCGCATTACTAAACATTCCTTTCACTCACGGGGGTTCGAATCTTTGGGGTGAACATCACACGCGGCATCGTCTTGGTAAACGAAAAAAGCGTCCGGACAAAGAACTTAGTACCAGTAGCTTCAATTCTGTAGATCTCACCGCCGCGATTCAAGGTGAGTTATTTATTCAACGCACAAGAGAGAGAAATAATCGGTTTTGCGCGAACAATCTAATAAATATACTTTTGCCTCTCGTTCGCGCATAAAATGTCACAAGCAGAAATAGAATATATTAGTATTAGAAGAATCACCTTCTTCAATGTTATACTATGTAATACTTACTCATTCTCGGCAGATATCGGGGACAATCTCATAGAAGTAATCGGTTTGGAAAACTGCTTGCATATGGGTCAGGTGAAGACTGGATTGCGACATTCCGGTAGAAGACTAGCTCAATGCAGCAGCGTCACCATCATTACAAGCAAACGATTCCCCATGCAGATCGATGGAGAACCTTGGATGCAAGGTCCTTGTACGGTGAGCTGAAACGAAATAATGAAATATTTGAATATGGTAATAATAGATGGAACGTATATTTTAGCAAGATTTTTTTTCATCGATAAAAGTTTGACCGGACATTTAGTTAAAGAGAACGGAACAGAAATGTGTTTTCAGGAATTTTCATTAAATTCCTTATGTTAAACATATAAATTTATCTTGAATTTTTATCAAAAGATGTTTTGCACTGTATAAAACTTTATTATAAATGTTATTTAAAATAGATATTTTCCTGTGCTCTTAGAGTTTATTATATTATTATATTATACAATGTATAAAAAGATTTGTATATATATAACTTATAATATTATACAATATCTATATATATATATATATCCTTATTTTTCTATTTAACAAGTTGCAAATTGTATGAAAATATTTCTGTGATATAGATTCGCATCACACATAAAAATCAAGTACCAATGCTGATGGCACCACCACCGGATAAGAATAAAGGCTTCTTCCGATTTTTAAGGAGGTGAATACAATAGCTTTACGCTTTAGCGAAGCAGGATGGATTTTATCGAGTGAAAAAATCAATTTCAACCCAATCTCTAATTCAGTCTTGTCATTGTCCGGCACGTTTATTCCTCTTTATGACGGCAGAAATGTATCGATTTCATCGTACGTAGTCGCAGCTTTGATATTCGTCTGAACGCGAAAAACACGAGCGTCAACGCTTAGGTATTCTTGTGTACAGTATTTTTCAAACTAAACGGAATTTTATGTCTTAGTCTTAGATACGCCAAGCGGTAGGCTCGACCATCTTTAAGCCTTGAATGCTAGAAATTTTGGATTATTTTTTAATTCTCAATTGGTGAAAGAAAAACACCGAGTGAAAAAGAATCAATTCGCCATACGATAAGTCATAATAATTCTGTCACTTAACTTACGTATTGCCTTTCAGCTGTGCGAGTCGATAGAGATTATATTAACAAAAAAATTGTGATTAAAGTATCTTTCAGATTTAGCGAAAGCAAACTTGTTTGCAAAGATGTCGTCCTTTCAATTAAGGGTCAAGTTACTTCGCGCAAGTCATCAATTGCTCGGCGAGAGCTTTCGTGTTTCCGAATTCTGCTGCTTTTTACATGTGTGCAGATCGACTGGCGCACATATTTATGCAAGAAATGGGCAACACAGGCGAATTGTGCGGTGTCGTGCAAACGAGAGTGGGAGTTGTAACAACCACTTCAATTTAGTGCGTACGTGGATATTCTTTCAAGATCTATCGCCGAACAATTAGCACTTTTAGCGTAAAAAGAATGGACAAACAAATGTAGACTGGATTGCTCGACATATTTTCGCTTACGTGATACGTGATATATTCCTAATTCTGGTTCTCCTTTGCACGAATCCGTCCGTCAATCTCACGAGTCACATATACCTTCCTCTCTTAACTCTAAGTTTTTTATAAGGCTTAGTCATAAACGCTTAGATATGAATCAGAACCTATTTATTTATTTATTTATTCAATGTATTTATTTATTTATTTTTCGTATTTTATAAGTCAGAGCAATATATCATGAGCATATCAACGACCGAGTTGCGGTTGCGTAGCACGTTGTAATGTGTGCGTTTGGTTGTTAACATTTATGAGAAATCATGAATCTCACGAGTTACGGAATTAATAGATATCATTTAATCCACATGCGAGTTATAAGTCTCGATAATAAATATATAACTTGCGTCTGTATATATCATATTTATTATATCTTTTTTAATGATTGTAATTATTATTTTTCATAGTCTCTTATATACTTCAATTATTTTTGCACTTTGTGCTTGCAAAAAATTATAAGTAAATTTCTCGTAAATCTATTAATATATGTTCTTTTATTACGCATACGAACGCCAGTATTTTACACACTACTGGTGGCCCTATACTGATTTAAGTAATGGATGCTTCGAAGCATTTTCCTTCTTCTCTGCTACAGTAACTCCGATTAAAACTTTATATACTAATAATGATCGCGCGATTCTATATTATTTCGTAATATTTCCGTAAATGTTAATAAAAGAAGTAGCTAATATAACCATTAAATGTACCGTTTATTAAATCATATGAATTCTATTTCCATGCACTTGTTAAACGCATTTTGTTAATATATAATATAATATGAAATTTGAGATATATATCAATTTTGAATCTAATGTAGTAAAACGAAATTTTATGTTTTTGTAACTCCAAAGGAATAATATATAGCAAATACGATTTAAAATCCCGCAGGGACCATCTCGATATATAAACAAAGACGATTTTAAATTTTCATATCTTCGTGCAGACCAAAATTTTAATCTTTTATAAGATGCTTAAACCGTCATTTTTGCGGCATTTCTCACGGCTATCTAGATTTTACTTGCATCTACTATATGCGGAATAAACTAAAGAAATGTGACAATTAGCTGATTTAAAAAAAAAAAAACATGAGAATACTGTATAAGTGGAAATTGCATAGAATTTACATTTATGATGATTCAAAGTACAACATTATCTCCGCAAAGTAGATTGTTTAGTCTTTCTCCAAGCACCGGTCGCTCACGATCGTCATTGTTTTTTATCGTAATCTTCCGTGACGATTAACGCGGTTGATTATAGCCTTTAGAATAATTGAAATACTACGCTTATAAATAAAACTCGTAATCAATAAAAAGTCTTAATTTTCGAGTTGTTACCTATTAGCGATCGAATTTTAGGGGAACGAAAAATGAAGAAGAAAATGAAAAATCGTCGCGAGGACAAACAGAGGAATCTATCCCTGCGGTCCATTTGACATGTGAATATTAACGATACAATAACGACGATATTGTTTTTCTATTGGATTGGCGCAGTGTCTCAGTGTGCTTTGTCATTGTGTAACCTTATATATGATATAAAAAGACCCAAAAAATTTATTCATTTATGCGGCAGTACGAAAAGTAAGGCATTTGCTTGAGAACTTGTTGGAAATTCGAATACACAATTTGCGGCAACAATCTCTAAATAATTCCCGAGACAAGAGTCGGAAGGAAGATACCGTATTATGTGTAGACGATATGCCAAGAAGAATCTAGCGAACATTTAGTATTTCAAGAACATATAGCTATTTCGTCGTAAAGAAAGACATGCAATAGCGAAGCGTGGATCGGATATAAACTTTATAGATTAGAATTTTATTATAATAAATCATTGATTTTTACGTATAGTTCTAAAGCAAAATGAAAATGAATGAATAACTGATTTTGTACGATATGCAGAACAAGTGATGAACATCCAGTATGTATAATAATAATGAAAAAAGAAATATCGTAGACAATAAAGATTACTTAGCAGAATTAAGTGCAAATAAAAAAAAAATATCTGTAAGATTAGGATGGAAATTTGTTATGCTAAAATAACAGTTTTTTGGACTGTTAACGAATTTCAAACAAGAAAAATTCCTCACGAGATTAATACATTAAAAATGAAAAAGAACAGAAAAAAAGCAATGCATATAGCTTTATAAATATCGATCTAAATTAGCAATTTAATTTAGAAAAACGAATTTCTTTGTAATTTTCTTTCAATCCATCTATTTTTCGTATAACTAAAGTGCGTAGCAAATTATAGAAGAACTTTATGTCGCTAATAAGGTGCAAATATTGAGCTTTATTGAAAGCAGAATTATTATGTTAATTATTATTTCAATCCGATTCACACTTCTCTTCTCTCGCTTTCGATGATGATCCGCAACTACTACATCTGATTACGTACGCGTTATAGTCGTTAAGCGCTACTTACGAATATCCGACATTAGCTGAATTTACTGCCATCTTTTTTGGGTCTATATGTACGTTTGAGCACTACTGCCATTTTCCAAAGGATAGATACGTACGCGAATGAAAAAAGCCTGTCTATAGTGTAATATAATATAAGAAATAAAGTGTAAATTTATATCACGTATATTTTTCTATTAATGACTTTTTAATTTTTCAGAATTTCAAGTCAATTACGGTTCGTCACTTACAAGTGGTAAAGGTGAAATATTCGCATGATACAAATAATCTTCCGATTTCATGAGTGTGTGTACATTATAGATGTTTAAGAATTTAATCATGTGCATACATTTAAGACTTGTCAAAGTTAATTTTTAAATTATATATTATATGTTTTTCTTTTTAACATTTCTAAATATGTTATATATTTGAAAGATAAAAATTCTCTTTCAAAAAAATCTCTCGTTATCCTTATCTTCTTTGAGACTTTCTTCAATTTTTATATTTTTTATGTTATATCTTTAAAGCTTTTCTTAGAATCTTGCAATCTTTTTCTTAAAATTAAATAGAAATTACTATGTTTGATTAATTCCTTCCGTATATTTTAAAGAAAATGCGCTCAAATATATTGATGTATGCATATACTCCGTCCAGCGAGAGAATAACTATGGATCGGACGAAAACTCGTCCGTTTCGGGCAGTGGCGGGATTCAGTAACTTGCTATCGACAGTTTTCGGTATCGTTATAATTAGCGACAGCCAATGGCAAGAGCAATCCTGGTGAAAAGCGCAACTTTCATAGGCTATCGTTCGCTAACGACAACAATGATCGCCGCTAAGACATTAAAGAATCTCGCTACAGGTCTCTGTCGAAACGCCTAAAAAGTCCCCCTTTACGTCGCCGTACTGCTTTCTTTTTTGTTTTCTGCCAGTAAAGTAATCACAAAATCCCCCAAAATCTAAAATTCTCCACAACATGAACGATCTCTAATAAAAATGTTATTATTATTAATTATCTCGTAAATCATAAACATTCAGCTGTGTAATTTAAATATATTACAACGATCTCGATTTTTTATATTACATTGAAATTATAATTGGGCCCGAGCGTGCTGTATTTACATATACAGTACCGAGTAGCGCGCCACGCTCTCCTCACTTTGCTCATCTATGCGCAAACCGTGGTTATTCTCTCACTGGATGGAGTATAGAATCGCAAATTGAGAGAAAATATATTTCATATATTTCTCTTTTATATACAGAGTCATTCAGAAGTGATGGTATAAAATGTAATGATGAAATGTACACACTAATAGAAGCAAAAAAGTCTCAGTAAACATGGGTCCGCAAATGAACCGTTTACGAGATACGTGCGAATGTTATGTTAAGATTAATAAGATTAATAAGATTAATAATAAAAAAATAAGATTAAAAAATAAATCAGAATTAATAACCATAACGACTGATGGCCCTCGCACACTGGACGCGATGAGCAATGAGCGATGGGCGATATCCAATGAGAGCTCTGCTTTTCCGAAAAAATAAAGCTTTCATTGAATATCGCGCGTCGCGTCATCGCGCTGATCTGCAAGAGCCATAATGCTGATATTACATTCAGACAAAATGTTTGTGGATTGGCAATCAGATGGAGAATTCGGAGAATCTCGATAGAGACTCTATCCGTACATATTATTTATGGGACGTATGTGTTATGTATTTAAGCGAGGAGCACACACTTTTGCATAAGTGCATAATAATAAAGCCCGTATCAGACTACGCATTCTCCATCTGATTGCCAATCCACAAACATTTTGTCTGAATGTAATATCAGTATTATGGCTCTTGCAGATTCAAGATATTCAATGAGAGCTTTATTTTTTCCAAAAATCAGAGCTCTCATTGGATATCGCGCGTCGCGTCAACGCGCTGGCTGCGAGAGCCATTACACGACGAAGGCACGCGCAGACGCAGGATCAGCGCACAAGGTTTTATAATTGTAGTAGCCTAATAATTAACTACCAAACGTTGTAATTAGACTACCAATCACCACCAAACGATTGTCTTTCAATTAAGACCAATTTGAACCAAATTGGTTGGTAAATAATATATTTGTCGGCTAACTTTACAGCTTCCAGTTAGCCACTAACCGCACATGGTTTTTTTTTACTTTTTGGATAAATTATGGACCACCAAACATTGTAAATAAAGGATTTGTGACCACCTAACGATTCTGCATCGAATAGTCTATGAGCTCTGTTACACGGCACCCTTAATCGGGTTTAATAACATCCGTAGTTGTGAAACTAGCCAATCACAGCTATTCCTCTGAAGAATGGAATGACTGTGATTGGCCAGCCTTCAAACTACGGATGTTATTAAACCCGATTAGGGGTGACGTGTAAACGTAGTCTATGAGATGAACCGACGGTTAAAATTAGCAGGGTGGTCAACAGAAAATAGAGGTGAAAGAAAACCACTGATCTATATATCTGGATTGCCGATTGCCTTTGTTCTTAATAAGACTCAAAAACATCCCCAAATGGACGCCGCCATCTTACCCGGTAATTTGCCTGCGAGCATGGGAAATTCAAATGAGTTTGACTAAACCACCGCCGTAGAGTTAGCAGAGAAATTAAATATTTTCTAATTATTTTATATTATATAATTTGGGAATTGTTTGGGGAAGTTTAGAAAAATCATTTTAACATTTAGGAAACAATATTTTGTTTCACTGCACTATAATTACTGCAAAGTCGTTCCGAAATATAAAATCATAATGCTACTGACAGTGCCAAAGTAATTTCGGAACGTTGCGGCAGTGAACTGTTATGACGTCATGGATGGTTGTAACGCCGGCAAAAAGGGAACACACCCATAGTATCTCTCTTTCTACGGCGAGCGCGCGTTTGTCTATTGCAACGCTAAGTCCATTCTATATGTCTATGACCACCACGCATGTGCGCACCTCGGGCGTGTAAAATGGCGGACCTTCAATTGGGTACATCGCCAGGAGGCATGTCAGCAATCCAGATATATAGATTAGTGGTACCCTTAGAACATATATAAATAGAAGGGGCATGCCTTTGTTTCCCGATAGAAAAATATGTCGGAAGGAAGTAAGAAAGAAAATCATAGTTGCCTCTCTCTTGTGAGTAACTCTGCTCAAAAGTGCGCATGCACGGCCATGTGTGTGTACACAAAGGTATGTATACTACAGACACGATGCTTGTATGTGTAGTTACTCCCAAGAGAGAGGCAACTACATTTTCTTTCTCACTTCCTTCCGACACTTTTCAGCCTGCTATTCCCCTTTCATTTATATATGTTCTAAGGTGGTACCATGGGACCGCACCATCAAAGTTCCGACTGACAACGTGTCGGGTTCGAACGTGTTTTTTTGCGTGCTGCGTATGTCCTTTGTCTGGACCTTTTTTTGGACTCCCTCCTCTCTTGAGAGGAGTTTTGCTTATATTTTACAAACCCATAAGAAACAATGGTGTATGGGCGACTAATTCCCAACCAGCCATAAAAGAAAGAAGAAGAAGGACCGCACCATCAGGATGCCATTACATGAAGCGCGGAAACGCGGATTAGCGTGAAGGAGAATTCACACCTTGGCAGAATGTACTGCTTACAGCGCGTGTTCTGATTGGCTTTTGCTTTTCTGGCGCGAGTTCTGATTGGCTTCTGCTTTCTGCCTTTCTGCCTTTCTGCCAAGGTGTGAATTCTCTCTAACGCGGAACGAGAAGGGAACCAATCGCGAGCGTAACGAAAATTGCAGAATACTCATACTCACCCTTAAGTCTTATTACTGACATGTAGGTGAGGGTCGCCTATCGTTGAAATTCATCAAATTGACTTTACGTTCGTACTAATATCATTTCGACGACGTGCCGGTGATGAACGCACGACTATTCATTGATTAATCCTTCGTCCTGAACAAGCGATACGGCGGCATTTATGCCTGAGAGGTGCGTATTCGAGTATACGTATGAGAGCGATCTTGTAACATCGTATCTCGCTTGGGGGGGGGGGGATGTTACATGTTACATGTACCAATTACACCGGTTAAGGTTAGGAATCGCTTGGACGAGCCGGGCGCGTATAATCTAAGATTTCGTAAATTTGCTATTTTGCAGGAACGCAACTGGCAATATGAGCAAAACCGGGGAGGGCAATTTAAGGCATCTCCACTATCAGCAGACAGTGTAAGCATCTCCAAAAGATCAAACACGCTTTAGAAATCATGTTACATACATAGGTTTTATGCCAGTAAATAGCAAAACCGAATGCAGACATTATTGCAATTGCTATATCTCTTTTATCCAGCTCTCGTAGAAATATAAGAAGATTATTTACAAAATTTTGAAAGTCCAATGTTTGCTATACTGCAAAAAAAGTTATAATTATTTCCTAATTTGCATCTGTCTAATCTCTGCTTAGTGTTATAAACTTTTACATTTATTTCTAAATCATCTTTTTTATAATATTTTATATGGGAAATTGAAATATATTGCATCTTGAGTGATAAATTGTATGTACCATGGTGTTTTATGGCTCTTATCTGAAGTATTGTATCAACTATTGTATTCAATTGTCTCAAATTTCTATGTGAATGCTTATCACAGCATATTCTTTCATTATGTATTCTTTGTATTTATATTTGATTTTCTTTTCTTTATATTTAAGAGGAAAAAAATAATTGTAACATGTAGAATGATTTTATTTTGTATAAAGAGACTTATATATAGTATTCTATTTCTGTAGGGAGTTCAACGGACGAGAAGATCAACATTCGGTAGAATTATGTAGCACAAATGTAACTATTATCCCTTCTCCCGGTGATCATGATCATGGTAGCTCAAAAGTAAAGTTGAAAAATATTGTTGACTTTACATGGGATCATCATCTTTACACCGGCCAATTGTTGGCTGTTCATGTATCTGGAAAATATTTAGCCTATGGCATAAAAGGTAACATTTAATAGAATTGTTGATTTGCCGTATGTAATGTTTCTGCAAATGTAATCAAAATATTTCCTGCTTTATTTTATATACGATTGTGTTTTAATTATTAAAGTTGGTTCTTCAAATAAATATTTATATCTAGAAAAAATATAATTAGATTTAGGTTATTATACTTCTACTTAGATAAACTTTTTTCTATCTTTTAGTTGGTACCGGTGGTGGGTTAGTTCGTGTTGTTTACAAGGAGTTGGAACATAGAGCTCTGCTGCGAGGAATGCGTGGTTCTATTCAAGATCTTGCATTTGCCCATGTTTCAAATGCAATTCTTGCATGTATCGATTATACAGGATCTCTTTTTATACATACAATTGAACCAACACCATCTGAATTATTGTGCAGTTTAGTATTACAAGTAGATGCGGAAGATGTTTCTCCAACTAGTCATCGAGTAATCTGGTGCCCATACATTCCAGAGGATGATGCTTCTGATGGAGATGAAGTATCAAAATTGTTAGTTCTCACTCGTGGTTCTAAAGTTGAATTATGGTCAGTTGCAACAGTGGCATCAAGATTTAGATCAATAGAGGTATATTTAAGCATACAATTTGACTATAGCTTTAAGTGAAAATATATAATTGGATAATATTTTTATCCTCTTTCTTCTATCATAGGTAACAAATCCTGCTGTTAAAGAAAGTGGAGGAATGATGGAAATTGATCAACATTCAGGAACAATTGTTGAAGCAACGCTTAGTCCAGATGGTACTGCATTAGCAACAGCTAGTACAGATGGAGAGATAAAATTCTTCCAAGTCTTCCTACATAATACTTCACATAATGGTCAACCACAACCACGGTGCTTACATCAATGGAAACCTCATGGGGGACGACCTATCTCCTGCCTATTTTTTCTTGATGATCATAAAAATTATCAACCCGAGTGAGTATCTTAAAAATATTAATTAAGTTTGATATGCATTAAATAGACTCATAAGGGGTTATTATTTATTTCTTAGTGTTCAGTTTTGGAGGTTTGCTGTGACAGGGTGTGACAATAATTCAGAACTGAAAGTATGGTCGTGCGAACTGTGGACTTGTTTACAAACGATCAAGTTTGCTCCAAATCCTTCTACTGGTAAAATGCCAGTGCTGAAAGCAGGCTTAGATCTTAGTGCTGGATATCTATTCCTATCGGATATTTATAATAAAATTTTATATATATTAAGTCTTTCAAAAGACAAAGGTGAAGCATTGGCATGCATAAGTACAGTATCAGAGTTTCTCCTGCCATATCCAATTCTAAGTTTTGGAATCGTTGATGCCGATCAACGTAAGATTCGATCGACTGGCGAATCATTGGAAGATCTATGTACATGTGAAGAGATCGAAGAAAGCGATGAACAACTTGTCATTTCTATGTATCTGGTTCAACCAAAGTCTTTACAAGAGTGTCACATTGCCTTCAAACCTGCCTCACAAGCAAGTGGCAATTATCTTATAGATACACTTACTCATGATTCGTTAGATTATTCCGAAGATTTGCCAGATATGGCAACTGTCACTCACAATGGCATTTCCGGTGAGAATTGTGAAAGAGAGCGCTCTTTATCCGCTACGATTGAAACAACGATTAATCATAATACTAGTGGCTTAAATCTAATGACACCTGATGCATTTAGTTCACCTGCAAAAAAAGAGAATAATGAATTAGAGTCTAATTCCGGAAGTCCAGAATTAGGGAAAGTTTTATCCGGCAGCCCTTCTCTTGCACAGGCAGTGCAAGCTTTGAATGTGTCTGATCCGCCACTCGCAAAAAGCGAGATGGAGGAGCAAGCCCCTGCCAGTTGCGGTAGCAGTCCTTCAAGAGAAGTAAGAGAAATTTTGTCTCTTACTAAACCAGACGAAGAAACTGAAATTGATAATAAATCGGAAACAAAAACAAACGACGAAGATTGGTCTAATATTCCAATGGTCTTGCTCAAAGATGTAAATGTACACGCGATGCAAGAATCGGAGGAATTTTCCGATGAGAATAATCTACAAAGGCAAAAGACGAAAGATGAACCGAAAGCGATGTCCCTTTCAATTGACGATACTGGAACATCGTGGCGACCAAGCAGTGATATCAATAATGTTGAATTGAACAACAAATTGAAATCTATTTTAGAGATAATTCAAGACCAGTGCCAAGAGATAAAAGAATTGCGAGCAGAGGTGAGCAGATTACGAGAAGAATCGCCGGCATCCACACGAATAGAATCCGCATTGGCGAGAATATCTCAGCAGCAAAATGCGAATCTGGAACAAACTTTGTACAGTCAAATGGCTCGTCAACATGAATTTCTAAACACATTCGAAACAACGATCAAAGATAAGATTGAAAGTATCTTGCCACATACAATTGAAGAAACGATAATGCCTTTGAAGCATCAAATGAGATTAGATGCAAATCAAATGGATGAACTCTTCCAGAAGAATATAACTGAATTAATAAACAGTGCACGTGTAAAGGATGCCTTAGCTCTGACAGCTGCAAATGCAGCTAAGCCTGCTTTGGACGCTGCCTTTAAAGAAATATTCACAAGTTTAATTTTACCTGGCATGGAAAACATTTGCCAAGTTATGTTTAAACAAATTCAAGATGTCTTTGTTAAAGGTACTCACGAATGTAAGTAGCCTACATGTATTTCATCATTATTATGAGAATAATTGTTTCTTCAGAGAGTGTATTATGTAAATATATATATATATATAATATCTCTTTATATAGATCTACAACATGTCGACGCCATCGTCGATAAGCAATGTCAGCGTCGTAATGAACAATTAAGTGAAGCGTTATCAACATCAGTACGTGAAGAATTACAGACTGAACTGAATAAAATTTTGACGACAACACAAGATAGTACCATTCGAGCAATTCGTGATTCCATACGGGAGAATCTGAGTCAGCAGCTTACAGAAATTTCTAGTGCGCGGTAAGAAATATGTCGCAAATTTGAAGTTTAAAATTACTAAATGCAGATAAAAATTTAATTACATGTTTCTCTAAACTTGCAGATCAAGAGCTACAACACCTGCTATACCTGTAGCTGCTGTAGCTGATACTCAAGCACGTGTCATGTCTCTTCTTCAAAGAGGTCAATTAAATGCTGCTTTCCAACAGGCTTTAAGTGCAAGCGATTTAGGATTAGTAGTATTAGTGTGTGAAAAAACGGAGCCTTCGAGAGTATTTTCGTGTGCAGGAGTTCAAGGCCAAGGTTTTAGATGCATCTTGCAGCAACCTGTGATTCTTTCGCTCGTACAGCAGTTATCTGCTGATTTAGGACATCGTACAGAACTGAAACACAGGTAATTATTTTTCTTTAATTCAAATTGTACAGATTATATATATTATGATATAAAAAGGAATAATTTTTGTCTTATTTGCAAAATTACAAAATATATTATAAACAAGAATCATATTTTTATATATTATACATACAGGTGGCTAGAAGAAGCAATATTAAATTTAGATCCAAATGATCCTGTAACACGAGAACATATGGGCACTGTGCTAATAACTCTGCAAAATCAATTGGCTGCGTTTGTAGCAAATAATCCGAATCATCGATCAACGCGTCGCATGAAAATGCTCGCTATGGCTGCGCGTGCACTATTAAATCAGCATCCTTGACCGCCACATTTGTGAGATTATTTAAATATACAACATAAGATTTTGTACGTTCTGTTTAAAGACTACTTTTGTCTAAAAAGCAATATTTACAGAAGTCATGTTTAGGACTGGCAGTGATTTATATAAAATGTGGAACAAATATTCTAAAAAATGAATTTATTAGCGTTCGTGCTATACTTTACCAAAATACATTTAAATCCGATTTAATTTTATTTACAACGTTTATATATCTTTAATATGTGCGATAAATTATGTTATTCATTTTTATCTGTTTAAATACTTCACAATGAAAATTTTTTTTAAAGTTTTTACATAAACTGCTTAATTTAATTCTAGGAGCGAAAATATAAAAAAAGAAATGTTTTAAGTTGAATGTAAAATATTGTTGATTTGACGATAGATTAATACTAGAAAATATTCAGTATTAATGTTGATGAAAGAAAAATATTTTTTTGTTCTGATTAAACTCTGCATGAAGGATGCTATATCGATGATGTGTAATGACTATAAAAATGAATTTTCACTTGTAAGCTAGCTGACAGTAAAAGAAATTAAATATAAAGAATATTTCTTCATATTTCATAAATTCCGACCTTAAATATAACGCATGGATTTCATACTTATGAAAATATGGTTTAAAAATTTTTAATTAAAATATCTGACTTTAAAAGAATCTTTTGTTTAATAGTCCTTTATAAACACAATCTTTTATCTAAAAGATTCTATATTTTTGTGACTAACAATTTGTGAATTAGAAAAAGTGTATATTGAAATAAGTATAAGTATAATAATAATTATATTCAATTGAATGATAAAATTGGATTTGTTTTACTTATATTTAATTCAATTCAAATATTTATGTCTAATAAAAATATTACATTATATTAATTACAGTGGCAGATCTATCTGTAAATAAAGTAATGAAAGAATTTTGAACTTCAAGACTCTTAATATATCAATACTTGCATATCATTGTTAGATTGTAATATGTTCAGTTTTTTTCTGTTAACTCAAACATTTATATTATTTTGTTGAATGATTATTTAACACATTAACGATCGTTGATATATTACATAGATAGTACTACATCAGCAGTTGTTAATATGTTAAACAATTTTATTTAATAAAATAATATAAATGTTCGAGTTGAGAGAAGAAAAGTGAACACATTACAATCCAAGAAATGATATTCAAGGATATAATATATATGTTGCTTTCAAAAGCTATCTGTGTTAACGAACGGATAGGTATACATAATTTTTTTATAATAATATGAATATTTCGATATGATAAAAGTTGTAGCACTGTTTGAAACGAATACAACGATGTATGATATAATGGAAATATTTTATATATTATATGTGTTTTATCAACTTGAAATATCGCGGGCGACGCCTACCATTTCATTTTCGTCCCTGCGATATGGCCAACTTCGGATTAAATATCATGATCAAATGACAACGTGACATATGTCAATCTCTATTGCATGAGTCAGAAGACAGAAAAAAAATTATGCATACCTCTCCGTTCGCTAACACAGATAGCTTTTGAAAGCAACCATTATACTCACAATAGAGTTCAGTTTGAACCATTTAATTTGATATATATTTGTTACGGTCTATCTCTTTTAATTTAAAAGATAAAAGTGGCTATATATACAGGATGTCCTAGACCACCCGTATACCCCTTTTCTTTCAAAAACTAAGCATTTTAGAGAAAAACGTTTTGAACAAAAATTGTATGGTTTTGAGGGGAACATAAAATGGTGTCATTGGTTTGACCTTGGATGGGTGTGTGTGTGTGTGTGTGTGTGTGTGTGTGTGTGTGTGTGTGTGTGTGTGTGTGTGTGTGTGTGTGTGTGTGTGTGTGTGTGTGTGTGTGTGTGTGTGTGTGTGTGTGTGTGTGTGTGTGTGTGTGTGTGTGTGTGTGTGTGTGTGTGTGTGTGTGTGTGTGTGTGTGTGTGTGTGTGTGTGTGCATAAATATTTGTTATAAATTTAAACTAAATCCTTTTCAAGAAAAACTTTTATGATTATTTTAAAATCAAAAATGTAAATCTGCCACTTTTTTTATAACTACAAAAAAAAGAATCTTACATATATAATATAGTATAATATATATAATACTATATTATATATAAAATATAGCATTAAATATAGGATTTTGAAAATCTGTTTGAAAGTTCTTAAAAAATGATTGTAAATAATACTGTGCCATCTACATTGAAAAGATTATTTTCCAACATTTTGTACTCTCTACATATGGAAGTTCCTAATTCCAGATTTATATCAATTATATGTATATATTCAGATATTATCTTAAGAGAGAATGGCGTATATTCTCAATATTGTACAATATTGTCCAATGTACTAAATTACTAAAGGATATTGTACATTTCTCTCTACATTGAATTTATTTTTTATTCAATTTTTTTTATATTGTATTTTTTCATGATTAAATAATATCGATCTTAAATTACTTTAGAACTGTGTTACTCTTTCTTTAAAGAGAAATAAAATCAAGCACATCATAAATTATTATGTGTTAAATACAAATACCATCTCTTACTTATCTGTAACAAAAAGTTTTATTGATATTATTACTGCATATTGTAGAATCAAGGAAGATTCTTTCAGGAATTCTCTAAACTTTCATGTCTGTGGCATGTTTATAAGAAATGTATTTAAATCTCTTTCAAATTCATTAAAAATCTACGCATATTAATTAATTAATTATATTGAAAATATTCATTAGCAAATATATCTATATAATAACATGCAGATAGAGGGTATATACATATATATTTTAACTTAGAACAAATTTAAATAAATGCTTTATTTTCTTACATCAACATACAGATACAACAAATATTGTATCTTGTATATAATGAAGTATTTTTTTCTTGTTTTTTTCAATTATCACATGATTTTTTTTTTTTTTTAACATATTTACTTCCTGTATATTATATTCATGGATTGTTCAAAATTTGCATGATTCCTATACAGTTCTATGCCCTACGTTTATTCTTCAATTCTGTTACTAAAGCCTCTTTAATGTGTGGTGCTATTTTAATCTTTCTTTTTCTGATTTTACCAGATTTTGTACCGTTTTTGCTCGATATTATTTCTGGTTTTTTCTTTTTTTTCAAACAACTAAGTGGATTTGGTCCTCCAATTTTCTTCCTTTTCTTTAATTTATCATATTTTTCTTGCACTATTCCCACTTGCTCTTGTAATACTTTTATATTTTCTTTTTGCCAAGTAGTCATACCTAAATCTTTTTGCATAACTTCTGCGCATTTACGACTTGCTTCCGAAGGAGATTCTAGTGTAGGCGTTTTTCCATGTAAATAAATTAAAGGAACTCCTGGAATTAGCCTCAACTTATCTTGAAGCTCTCGATCTTGTGTTGCAATAATATATCTGTAACATAATTTCATAAACAACTTTATATATATATATATATTAAAAAATATACTCTTCTTAGTACTTTAGTTACTTCTCCTAATTACATATATCTAATTCTTCATATATTTAATTTAATTATATATATAATACATGAAACTCATATAATGTATACCTTGAACTATTATTTTTTCGTATCATAGATAGTAAACATTTTGAACCGCTTATTGATTTCTTTTCATGTCCACATTTATGTACAGCATATTGTTTCACTATTTGTGTGGCACCATTAATGTTAAGTTTTTCAGTTTCAGAAATGATACATGGTGTTGTCAATAGCTTTAATTCAGACTGAAAGTATTTTTTAAGTTGCTCCTGTATGTTGAATTTGTTCTGAAAAGAAATAAGGCATACAAATTATAAAAATAACAAATAAATTTAAATTTAACATTGAAATTTAATAGAAAATTGAAAATTTGATACTGTATATATATTATAATGTGTATATATATGGAGCTAACCTGTAATGCCGCGAATGCAAACGTACCATCAATAAGAATTTGAAATGGTTGACGAAATTTGTAATTATTTACATAAAATCCAAGATTTCTCCGAGCTTTTTTATTTCGTAAAGTCATTTTCAAATTTCAACTAAACTTTTTCAAAAATTATTCAAGAGGTATATATAACCTAGCTCTACCTATCGCACACAAATTAGCATAGCTGGGGTGTGTTCGAGAACGTCATCCGTGTGCACACGAGCGTCGTTCTATCTTTGTTCAACTTTCAGTAAATAACGAAGATAAAACAACGTTCAGTGCACATAGGTGACATTGGCTGCGGTCGGGAAGACGCTAGAGATGCTTCGAAGCATTACATTAACCAATCAGAATAAAGAAATTTTTACTCTTTTTGTCCTGATTGGTCAATCAAACGTTTCGAAGCATTTCTAGCGTCTCCCGACTGCAGCCATTCTCGAACGCAGCCCTGCATATGCATAGCATAAGACCTTAGAATATATATAAATGGAAGGGGAATAGCAGGCTGAAAAGTGTCGGAAGGAAACGAGAAAGAAAATCGTAGTTGCCTCTCTGTGTGAGTAACTACACATACAAGCATCGTGTCTGTAGTATACGTAGACATAGTATATCTAGACCGAGTGTTGAGGAATGGGGGCCGATGTGCACGTAGACCGTCTGAACCAATGAGCATCGAACATAAAATCGCTATATTGATTTACATTATTATAAAGGAATTAACTATATTTTAGATCTTTTAATAGTAATAATCGATTGCGCAAGGAATTACAGATTCCTTGGACCGACCAATCAGAAGGCTTTATTTAGAACTAAGCAACTGCGCAGTAGTAACTTTCTAGAACTGACCAGCGGTTACTTTAAGAACGAGCCCGCGATCAAACTGTAACATAATCAGCAATACTAATACTTCATCTTTAAGATTTTAATCAATCATATATACGAATATATAATAAGTATTTTTGCGTAAACGCGAAGAATATGATTAAAATAAATAAAACAAGGAATATGCGCACTACTCCTTAAGCCCGTATCAGACTACGCATTGAAGATTGAAGATTGAAGATTAAAGATTGGAATTTGACTAATCAGAACAAAAGGGAATAAAATTCCTTTGTCTTAATTGGTCAAATTTCAATCTTGAATCTTGAATCTCAATCTTCTATGCGTAGTTTGATACGGGCTTAATGGAATCGTAAAATGCGCGCAATAATAATTTGTTAAAAACATTTTTCTTACACTTTTTACTAATAAAATTATCAACTTTTAATATTATCCAAATTTTAATTATAACATAAAGAACAATAATTTGATAACTTCATGATAACTAATTAAAAACAAATTATTTTAAAACGTTTCCATAAAGAAAGCACTACTATACTATGTACTATCACTACACTATGAATTAATATGCTTGGTAGTAGCCTTAGCCATGCGATTGCGAATAGTACATAGAATATTTAAGAAACCTACATTTATGGGATCATGGATATATAGTACATGTATAACAATAATTCGCGATAGCTTCTTTTAGTCATAGAATACTAAAACTTGTAATCAACTACCAGATTTGAAACAAATTTAACAAGTGATTCCATAAATTAATATTCATAAGCATTAATATAGCTTTCTCATATTATCCTATAGTTTTTCATATTATACCATAGCTTTTTCCATATTATATTATAGCTTTTCGTATTATACTATAGTTTTTATATTATATTATAGCTTTAACATTGTAAAACTATCCGAGATGAAAGAAAAGCGTATAGAAGATCCATCCGCGACACCTGATACAGCGAGCGATAAGCAGGTGCGTAGATCCGCGACGTAGATGCCAAAAACATAAACAATCGATAAGGATATTTTCCGCAGGGTTGAGACAGATTGAGCTTATGAATCTAACTGACTGACTGACTGAATAATGAAGATGAAAGATACGCATAGTTATGCGTTGGAATGATCGGCGGGACTGACTGACAAGGGTGAAAATCTGTATTTTATATACTATTGAGAAAAAAAAATCATGATAACTAATTAAAAACAAATTATTTTAAAACGTTTCCATAAAGAAAGCACTACTATACTATGTACTATCACTACACTATGAATTAATATGTTTGGTAGTAGCTTTATTAGCTACACAATTGCGAACAATATATAAATTTAAAAAACTTACATTTATGGAATCATGGATTACATACCCAGCAAACTACAGCATATCCCTGCCGAAAATGGTCGATTAAAACGGATTAAAAAAATGTAATCCGAATTAATCGGGATTTCTGCACCGAAAATGCGGTTAGTTTGCGTTCTGGAAATTCATTAAGGTGAAGGTCTTCTATGGAAATCTATGATGAAAATATTTTTAAGTATTGCCTATCAATTAGCAGTAAATCCTTACCCAGACAGCACAAGGATATCCTTAGGACGTCCAAAGGGCATCCAGGACATACATGTAGGATATCCTGAGGATATCCTATTTTAATCCTCGGATCTCCTCTGGATGTCCTGAGGAAGAGTAAATTATAGCCGAATACTAGCCTCTGGAGAATCCAGGGAGATCCTGTGCAACATCCTAAGGATTTCTATGGGATATGTCAGGGATATTTTTTGTACGTTTCAGGGAGCAAATTCTGAAAATTGCGGTCTGTTATTTATTGCCAGTACTGAAAATGTAATACTGAAAATAGTTTACGTTCTTTGATATTTGAGATTTTCATAGTCTACATGAATATTAGGTTTGGCTTTCGGGTTTGAGCCATGTAATATTTTCTAAACAATCCAATATCTGAATTCCCTATGTTAAGATTGTATCAGAAATTGAACTGATAAAAAATAATTACACTTTTAATTTCCTGCTAGTTGTTCTTTACAAGCTTTATATAATTCTCAAGACCAAATCTTAAATACGAGATCGCGCGTCGCATAGCGGTAAACAAACGAACTAAGGCTGAATACTATTTCTTGTAACGTTTTTGAAATGTTGCGCACAGTAACATTTCTCATGAAATATTAAATAAATAATAATTTTGAATATATGAAAATGTGCGTATCAAATTCAATTATTAATATTAAACGAAATTAATGTTAACAATTAATTGCACATATATATGTCCTCTGGAAATCCAAAGGACATTCAATATAATAGACAGGGCAGATATCCTACAGACATCCAGGGGTTATCCAGGGGACATTTCATCCTATAAATGTCCTGAACCATCCTGGACATATTCAGGATGATTCTGAGGATGTTTTGTGCTGTCTGGATATCGATTGTTTATGTTTTTGGCGTCTACGTCGCGGATCTATCGGAGCCACTGTGGATCTGCACACCTGCTTATCGCTCGCTGTCTCGGATAGTTTTACAATGTTAAAGCTATATATAGCATAATACGAAAAACTATAGTATAATACGGAAAAACTATAAGATAATATGAAAGAACGATATATTAATACTATTAGTGTTATGGAATCATTTGTTACATTTGTTTCATGTCTGGTAGTTAATTTGGAAATTCAGAGTTCCGACTGACAACGTGTCGGGTTCGGATGTGTTTTTGCGTGCTGCGTATGTCCTTTGTTTGGAACTGTTTTTTGGACTCCCTCCTCTCTTTAGAGGAATTTTGCTTATATTTGACAAACCCATAAGAAACAATGGTGTATGGGCGACTAATGCCCAACCAGCCATAAAAGAAAGAAGAAGAAGAAGATTTGGAAATTCAAGTTTTAATATTTCATGACTGAAAGGAGTTATTCCAGATAAATTGTTAAATTGTTATATAATATGTACTACCCAGCAAACCAATATGTAACTGTTACATAATCTAGGGAGCACATAAAAAGAACAATGTTATGTTTCACGATTATATAGACGAGATGTAAGTGTTATATAATCTTGAAAGCACTTTAGAAGAACATAGTTATATTTCTTCGTTACGTATATAACTCATAATAGTTCTTTAAAAAGGTAATATAACACACACATAACTCGTGATACATAACATAAATATAACAACTGTAATCGTTTAGCAATATAACAAATGTTATATTACTAATACATATAGAATATATTATTACAGATATTCATTTATTATAATATATTTGCGATGTAACTTTAGTAACACACAAGTTATTTTTTTCTCCTTATAAATTGGGATTATAGTTCATGCACTTACCGCTATGTGGCACCTTATTTACTATTTGTACCCGTATTCAAGTTTCTGTCAAGCGTATATAAAGCCTGCGAAATGCGGCTAATAAAACATTGTAATTATTTCTATTAGTTTAATTTCTGATACGATTCCCATACAGGAGAATTCAGATATTGGATTGATTTTTGGAAAATCGGACAGATATAAATGTCCGATCTTCATTTATTTGGACGATTTCTGTCCAAATAAGTGAAAATAATTGTTCGTTATTATTTACTTAAGATATAAAATAGAAATTAACTTCCATATAAATAAAATCTTTAATTTTATAAATGAAATTATTTAAATTTACCTAT
>NW_021851033.1:181234-184433 GCF_003651465.1 Formica exsecta
ACCCGCAACTTGGCGGGCCACGCGCTCGCGCGTACGCGCGTAGTTCCGGGCGGCGCCGCTACGCGGTGAAGGTCGAGCGAGCCAACCTGGAAGTAGAAAGCGGTCAAGCGGGGATATAAGGCGGACCCTCTGCGGAGAATTCGTATATTTGTTTTTAACAACTGAGTTTCAATTGCAGAAACACCGATTCAATAATTAATTGTGACTCATGATAACAGCAAATCCGACTTCACACTACATAAAATCAATTTACTTTTCATCTGCGAAATGATAAAATTTTTTATTAAAAGGGATTATTTTTACCTATAGATTGACTATGATAAATTCCAATTCAATTGCATTAAAACAGGTTTAATTATAACTTTATGAAATCGTATAATTTTGCATTGAGGTGGAGATATATCATCCAACATTAACCTCGCCTGAAGCGTACTAAATTCGATTTGACTATTTTTAATCGGTTTTAATACCGCATTTTCGGTGCAGAAATCCCGATTAATTCGGATTACATTTTATTTTAATCCGTTTTAATCGACCATTTTCGGCAGGGAAGCCAGGAATAAAAAAGACTTTAAGCATACACCTGTCTACGTCAATCTAGCCTATCTCATTCGCGACCGAGGTCTTTGCAAATGAAAAAGAAAGGCTTAAAGTAAGTACAAAAGACATTGAACTAAAAGAAAAATTACTTTTGTTACAATACAGTAAGTACCTGCAACTACTAACACCCCTTATATTCTCAAATTTTATTTCAGAATCAACAATTGCGACTGACAGCCCATTTATTGCAAACCATTACCTCAATTCCTATTCCATCATTTTCAATAATAAAAGAAACCCCTGTCAAGCATTAGCACGTTACTGACAGTTTCCTAATCAGTCAACTTTAATAATCCACGATTTATCTTCCTGCAATCACTTAAAACATTTCTGTTATTATTATTATCAATACTAGACGGATTTAGAATTTGCTTAGCGGCTATTCTACTGTTGTCATTCGGACGTGGTCCAACCTTTGATACCCGGTTGCCGAGCTTTATCGCCCGGCGACACTCTACCCCTTTTCCCGAATTTCCATCGTTGTCAAGCGTTGTTTGCTCGGATCGACACTCTCCCATCATCTCCCTATACGATTCCATCGTCCGTCGAGCATATACTGTGCCCTTGACGGCCATTGCCTGTCGAACACATTGTGCCCTTGACAGCTATCGTCTATCGAGCTCGTAGTGGGCCCTTGATTGACGCCTTCCATTATCTTACAACCTTCCAATAAAACCGACAACAGGAAATGAAATAAAATACGAAATATATCATCACTCAGATCTCACTCGGACATGGTCCAACCCTTGAAACCCGGTTACCGAGCTTTATTGCCCTGGTGACACTCTACCCTTTTTCCTGAATTTCTATCGTTATCGAGCATCAAAGTATGCCCTAGATCGGCACCTTCCCATCACCACCCTTTACAATTCCATCGTTATCGAGCATCGAAGTATGCCCTAGATCGGCATTTTTCCCATACTTTAGACCTTCCCTTTGAATTCTCATACAGCACAGAACATTGCAGCAACATTGCAGCAATATCGCAACATTGTAGCAAGATTGCGGCAATGTTGCAATGTTGCTGCAATGTTGCTGCAATGTTTTGTGCTGTATGGATTAAAATTTAGGATGGTAAGATCAGTAAGATCACTAGATCTTACTGAGTATTGATATTAATCAAAAACCTCTTTTCCATAAAAACCAAATTCCTTAATAAAATCATTTTAATTCCATCTAATTCCAATTTTTATAAATAATTGATATTTTTTCCTAATTTCTTCTCTTATTATAATATTCTTCTTTAACTTATTAATTATTTCTCTAACTCTTATTATTTAAAGCATTAAGCCCGTATCAGACTACGCATTGAAGATTGAAGATTGAAGATTAAAGATTGGAATTTGACTAATCAGAACAAAAGGGAATAAAATTCCTTTGTCTTGATTGGTCAAATTTCAATCTTCAATTTTCAATGCGTAGTCTGATATGGACTTTATATTACTCTTGAATCACATATGAATAATTGCGCATGCGTATATCCCTATATTTAACATCTAGTAAAAACCCCTAGTAAGGGTTAGGCCGATATTACATTTGTCGTACGACAAACTTTTTAAGCGCATTGATTAGCTAATTTCTAGAGACTCAAGAAAGTTTCTATTTTGCAGCCAATCAATATGCTTAAAAAGTTTGTCGTACAATAAATGTAATATCGGCCTTAAGGCCAATTTCACCAAGTCCGGTTAGATGAACCGACGGTTAAAATTAGCAGGGTGGCCAACAGAAAATAGAGGTGAAGGAAAACCAAGTATTCATGTTTTTTCAGTTGGAACCCTGCTAATTTGAACCGTCGGTTCATCTAACCGGACTTGGTGAAATTGGCCCTTAGTTCCGTGCTTAGAACATATATAAATGGAAGGGGAATAGCAGGCTCAAAAGTGTCGGAAGGAAGTGAGAAAGAAATCGTAATTGCTTCTCTCTTGGGAGTAACTACACATACAAGCATCGTGTCTGTAGTATACATACTTTTGTGTACACACACATGGCCGTGCATGCGCACTTTTGAGCAGAGTAACTCACAAGAGAGAGGCAACTATGATTTTCTTTCTTACTTCCTTCCGACATGTTTTTCTATCGGGAAACAAAGGCATTCCCTTTCCATTTATATATGTTCTAAGGTTCCGTGCCTTACGTCATTCCCCTAGAATCTACTAGATCAGTCCTAGCTTTCGGCGTCCCTGGGATATAGCCGGTGAAAGCAGGTTGCTTTCTTAGGGCCAATTTCACCAAGTCCGGTTAGATTAACCGACGGTTAAAATTAGCAGGGTTCCAACTGAAATGATAAGAAAACTTGGTTTTTTTTTACCTCTATTTTCTGTTGGCTACCCTGCTAATTTTAACCGTCGGTTAATCTAACTGGACTTGGTGAAATTGGCCCTTAGAACATATATGAATGGAAGGAGAATAGCAGGCTGAAAAGTGTCGAAGAAAGTGAGAAAGAAATTGTAGTTGCCTCTCTCTTGGGAGTAACTACACATGCAAGCATCGTGTCTGTAGTATACATACTTTTGTGTACACACACATGGCCGTGCATGCGCACTTTTGAGCAAAGTAACTCACAAGAGAGAGGCAACTATGATTTTCTTTCTCACTTCCT
>NW_021851033.1:184885-191549 GCF_003651465.1 Formica exsecta
AGCAGGCTGAAAAGTGTCGGAAGGAAGTGAGAAAGAAATCGTAGTTGCCTCTCTCTTGGGAGTAACTACACATGCAAGCATCGTGTCTGTAGTATACATACTTTTGTGTACACACACATGGCCGTGCATGCGCACTTTTGAGCAGAGTTATGTCCGGTCTACAATGAGTCGTTAGTCGTTAGTCGCAAGCAAATTGACCAACCACAGTCAATTATTCTTAGAATATTCTTGGAATGATAGACTGTGGTTGGTTAATTTGCTTGCGACTAACGACTAACGACTCATTGTAGACCGGGCTTTACTCACAAGAGAGAAGCAACTATGATCTTCTTTCTTATTTCCTTCCAACATGTTTTTCTATCGGGAAACAAAGGCATTCCAGCCGCTAGTGTGATTCGGGCTTAAGGCCGTAAGCAAATCAACCAATAACAGTTCGAATATTCTTATTACATTTTAGAATGCTTGATTGTGATTGGCCGATTTGCTTATGGCCTAAGGCCGGTTCTACAATAAGTCGTATGTCATTAATCGTAAGGAAAATGACCAATCACAGTCGATAACTCCAAAAAAAATTGACTGTGGTTGGTCAATTTGCTTACGGCTAACAACATACGACTTATTGTAGAACCGGCCTAATGCCCGTATCAGACTACGCATTGAAGATTGAGATTCAAGATTCAAGATTTAAATTTGACCAATCAGAATAAAGAAATTTTAGTCCTTTTTGTTATGATTAGTCAAATTCCAATCTTTAATCTCCAATCTTCAATTTTCAATGCGTAGTCGGATACGGGCTTTACGATTACGACAAAAACTTTTGAACGTGTAAAGGGCCGTCTACAATGGCAGTAACAAGGCTGTAGGAGTAGGAGAGTATACTTTTAAGAGCAAATGGGAATTGCCCATTTCGTTACTTAAGAACGTGCTCTTTTTTCCACTTCCGTTTCGCGGGTAAAATTTTCATAACGATCAGTTGTCGGTATCTGTGTCGAATTACGTAGAATTGTGCGAGAATTGTGTCAAAGTACTGACAAAAGTTGTTTTGAAAGTGAAAAAGAAACATGCATGTATTAAAACGCGGTAATTTAAAAATACATTTGTATACATTATGATATAACGAATTCTTGTCATTCACTGATTTTCTGCCTTTAAACATATCTTTTATTTATTATTAGATGGACGTAAAGAACCTGTTCATTTCGATGAAATAACTGCAAGAATCGAGACATTATGTTACGATTTGGATATGAATTATGTGGATCCAGTAAGTATTTATTTATGTTATGAATAAAATAAGAAAATCAATCTGATATAACTTTTGTTTATTTATATTAATGTAATATTTTCTTGAAACAGAGTTTGCAGAATTGATAACTTTATTATAATATATGTTAAATTATGTCAATCTAAAAAATTTATTATAATTTTTATATTATTTACAGGCTGCGATTGCACTTCGTGTTATAACTGATTTGTATTCTGGAGTAACAACAGTTGAATTGGACAATTTAGCATCTGAAATTGCAGCAAGTATGATCAATCAACATCCAGATTACGCAATTTTAGCAGCTAGAATTGCCATATCGAATCTGCATAAAGAGACAAAAGAGAATTTTAGTGGTAAGAAATATATTGATATTGTATGATATATATTGTTTGCTGCTATATAACTTATTAATATTTGTTATATTATGCAGAAGTGGTAGCTGATTTATTCTATGCAAAAATCTCCACAAACAAATGTTTACCTATAATCAGTGAAAAATATTATAAAATTATTGAAAGCAATGCAGACAAATTGAATTCTGCAATAATATACGACAGAGATTTCAATTATAGTTATACTACATTTAAAATGTTGGAAACTAATCACTTATTAAAACTGAATGAAAAGGTTGTTGAAAGACCACAGCATATGCTGATGCGAGTTGCTGTAGCTATTCATGTTGAAGATATTGATAAGGCTATTGAAACATATAATTTTTTATCAGAACAATATTTTGTATATCCTGCACAGACATTAGATACTGCATGTACCATTAAGCAACAAATGGCTAGGTGATCATTATTTTTTTTTTTTTTTAAGAAGCAGATTTATTAAATATGTAATGTTCTTTAATGAATATGATATTCTTATAGCTCATTTCTATTGACAATGTCTGGAGATAGTATAGATGGAATATTGGATACATTGGAAAGATCTGCTCTTCTTTGTTATTATAATGGTGAAATAGGATTCAATGTAAATTGCATTCGGGCAAAAAATACACCTATCAGAGGCACAGGAGGCGTGTCAAATGGATTGGTACCTATGTTGAAAGCATACAATACATCTATTGCAACTGTTTCTAGAAGTGGCAAAAATGCAGAACAAATTACCGTATATTTAGAACCATGGCATGCTGATATCTTTGAGTTTTTGGATCTTAAAAGGAGTATTGGTTATTATTTTTTGTTGTTTTCTCTTAGTACACTTTCTTGACACATGCACACACACACATATTTATATATAATATAAATATGTTTTAAATAATTATTATAGGTGAGGAAAAATTGAGGGCTAAAGATATGCTTTATGCATTGTGGACTCCAGATTTATTCATGGAACGTGTTTTTAATGATGAAGTTTGGAGTTTAATGTGTCCACATGAATGTCCTGCCTTAATTGAAGAATATGGTGATGAATTTGAAATGTTGTATAGAAAGTAAATAATTATATATAATATTCTGAATAGTACTTAAAATTAAATTCTATAATGTTTATATAATTTATGAAATAAATGTATATAGATATGAACGAGAAGGACGCTTTCGGAAACAGATCAAAGCTAGAGTTTTGTGGAATCTCATCATTCAGACACAATTTGAAACAGGCACACCATATATAGTTTATAAAGATCATTGTAATCGTAAAACAAATCATGAGAATCTGGGCACAATTAAATGCAGTAGTTTCTCCACTGAGATTACTCAGTATTCAAGTTCTAATGAGATAGCTATGTGTAATACAGCTTCAATTGCTGTCAATATGTTTGTAGATTCTATTAAGAAAACTTTTGATTTTAATAAGCTTAAAGAAATTGTGAAAATCGTCACTTACAATTTGGATAAAATGATTGATGCTAATTTGTATCCTCTTCCGGAAATAAAATTGTCTTGTGAGAGACATAGATCTATTGGTAAATATTTGTGTATAATTTACGTATTATGTATATGATTTTTTAAAAATCTGTTTTTAAAACAGGTATCGGTATACAAGGATTAGCAGATGCATTTATCTTAATGAGATACCCATTTCAAAGCAAAGAAGCTCATGAACTCAATATTCAAATTTTTGAGACTCTCTATTATGGTGCTCTAGAAGCTAGTTGTGAAATAGCCATTGAGAAAGGTCCATATAAATCATATGAACTTAGTCCGGTTAGTCAAGGTGTAAGTATTCAGTCAATAAAAATATTGTCTCTTTGGTTACTAACTTTACATATGAAGGTTATTGAAATATAAATCATGCAATTTTGCTTTTTTCATAGATATTGCAGTACGATATGTGGACTGTACAACCAACAAATTTATGGGACTGGAGCACATTAAAAAAAAAGATTGAAATACATGGTGTGCGCAATTCTTTATTAATAGCGCAAATGTCAGATGCCTTTATGGCACAAATGTTAGAAAATAATATATCAGTTGAACCATATAAAAGCAACATATATATAATACATGCATTATCTAAACAATTCCGAATTGTCAAACCACGTTTGTTGCGAGATTTAATTGAAAAAAATCTTTGGGATGAAAACATGTGTAACAAAATCATTAATAATGATGGATCTATACAAGTAAATAGTCATTATTTAATTTAATTATCTTGCACACAAAATAATCCTATTCTATATAAATGTCTTTAAAAAAATCGATATATTGGAAAATAAACTTCTCTCATATCTGTTCATAGGATATTGAGGGTATACCAGACGAATTAAAACTTCTTTATAAAACAGCTTGGGAAATGCCACAAAAAGTTATTTTTGATATGGCTGCCTCTCGTGGACCTTTTGTCGATCAATCGCAATGTTTAAATGTTCACATGACTGATCCATTAGAGAAGCTTACATCTGTGCATTTTTATGCTTGGGACTGCGTAAATATAAAATATATATACATATTATTTTTTAATCATACATTAATGTCAAATATATTGTGCATTTTTATTTATAGGGCTTGAAATCCAGCATATGTCGTATCAATGGATCTGAAGTAGAATAAAATAAAAGTGATAAGAAGTTAAATAAATTCAGATAAAAAGAAAAAAAATATATATAAAAGATAAAGTAAGAATGCATGAACTTTCTCACAGAAAAATAAAAAATAAAATTTGTTTTTGTAAAAAAACGTAATATTGCTTAAACTTTTTTTTTTTTACCATAGACGAAGATAGTATTATACTATTATATAATAAAAAAATTTCGGTCTGCAAAGTAAATTATTATGGCCGGTAAAACAGGACGGTCCGGCATCACCTTAAGTTCACGTCACGTCACTTCACGTCCCGTCACATCCCGTTACGTTAAATTCATCGTTATCCCGGCATTAGGGTGCATCTCGATGGAGAAAGGATAGCGGAACGGAAAAGAAACCAGATAGAAGGTAACCAATCAGAATGATTCCGTTTCAATTCCGTTCCGCTTTTTAATCAGTGGGTTCCCCATGGCACGAAACCATTACGGAACGGAAGAATTTCTAACCTCATCCATATAAAAAATTCGTGAAGTGTCTACCCAGATTCATTTTGCAACGTACGCTTTTGGCCACAACGAACTAAATAAAAAGCAATGTCATCGTACGTTATTATTATATGTACAAATATTATTTTATATTTAACGCGACACACATTTATAAAATAGATTAGGTTAAATTATTCTTATTACAAATTTAAAAAATAGATACAATTGTATGTGGTATATTTGATTGATTAGGAGAAATTCAAATGTGGATATTGCGGCTGGATTGTTTGGCGTAATAAAAATGGACAAATTTCACATGGTGCACTTATTAAATCTTCATCTAGTTTTTTTGTATCTTGTGACGTCCCGTCATTTTTCAAAACCATATTTCAACTAATAATTAAGTACCGCATCTATTTCTGCATTATGCCTATGGAATATAGAACAATTATTTAACCATTTGCCCTTATTTCCATTATTAATCAATTTTACTAATTGCTTATTGTTCTAGTTCCATATGGTTATTTAACTTAGAAATTAACTATATTTTAGTTCTTTTAATAGTAATGACCGATTGCGCAAGGAATTAAAGGCTCCTTAAACCGACCAATCAGAAGGCTTTATTTAGAACTAAGTAGCTGCGCAGTAGTAACTTTCTAGAACTGACCGGCGGTTACTTTAAGAATGGGCCCGCAATTGAGCTTTAATATAATCAGCGATACTAGCACTTCATCTTTAAGAATACAAAGAATAGGATTAAAATAAATAAAATAAGGAATATGCGCACCACTCTTTATGGAATCGTAAAATGCGCGCAATAATAATTTGTTAAAACATTTTTCTTACATTCCTTGCTAATAATTATCAACTTTCAATATTATTCAAAATTTAATTATAACAATAATTTGATAACTTCATAATAACTAGTTAAAAACAAATTATTATAAAACGTTTCCACAAAGAAAGCGTTATTATACTATATCACTACACTATGAATTAATATGCTTGGTAGTAGCTTTAACCATGCGATTGCGAATAATATATAGATCTAAGAAACTTACATTTATGGAATCACGGATTACAAAGTACATGATAACAATCTATCTGGAATAACTCCTTTCAACCATGAAATACTAAAACTTGAATTTCCAAATTAATTACCAGACATGAAACAAATTTAACAAGTGATTCCATAAAACTAATAGTATTAATATAGCTTTTTCATATTATCTTATAGTTTTCTATATTATACTATAGTTTCCCGTACTATATTATAGTTTTTCCATATTATACTATAGTTTCTTGTATTATACTATTGTAAAACTATCCGAGACAGCGAGCGATAAGCAGGCGTGCAGATCCATGGCGGCTTCAATAGATCCGCGATGAAGACGCCAAGACATAAACAATCGATAAAGATTTACCGCTAATCGATGGGTAATACTTAGAAATATTTTCGTCATAGATTTCCATAGAAAACCTTCACCGTAATAAATTTTCAGAACGTAAACTAAATTCTCAGAATGATCTGCATACGGCTCGCAACGCTCTTGGTTCTCAATAGTATATAAGATGTAGATTTTCACCCGTCAAGCCAGTAGTGTAGCAGTAGTACCGGTAGTATCAGTAGTAGTACCGTCAGTCCCGCCGATCATTCCAACGCATAACTATATGCGTGTCTTTCATTATACAGTAATATTCTCTTTGTCTCTTACCGTGTCTTAGTCTCAGTCTCTCAGACGCAACCGCGTGTCTTTCATTTTCAATCAGTCAGTCAGATAGATTCATAAGCTCAATCTGTATAAGTCAAGAATAAAGACTTTGAACATACACCTGTCTACGTCAACCTAGCCTATCTCATCCACATACATGGCGGCTCCAATAGATCCGTGACAAAGACGCCAAGACATAAACAATCGATAAAGATTTACCGCTAATCG
>NW_021851034.1:0-376 GCF_003651465.1 Formica exsecta
TAAATTTAACGGTGAATGTGAATAAATATAATCATATGCACGCTGCATGCCACGTCCAGATACCGCGACAGATCGCGTTGAAGAAAGCGGTGGTCAACGTGCGATCTGCGGATAACGCGTGTTTCGCGTGGGCGATAGTCGCCGCTTTATATCCGGTCAAGAAAAACACGGAAAGAAGCTCGCGGTATCCTCACTACTCGACGGTGTTGAATCTGGAAAGTGTCGAGTTTCCTATGAGTTTAAACGGAATTACTAGATTCGAGCGTATTAACGACATATCCATTAACGTGTATACCGTTCGGGATAAGAAGAACGAGAAAGGTAGCTGCCGTATCGTTCCTTTGCGTCTCACCGGTAATAAGAAGAACACACACGT
>NW_021851034.1:733-946 GCF_003651465.1 Formica exsecta
ACTTACGTAATTCCCGTATTCTTTCACAATTTATCGGGCTACGACGCGCATTTCATCATTAAAGATGTGGTTAACGCTTTTCCCGGCAGCGTCGAACTGTTGCCGCTAACGAAGGAAACGTACATCTCTTTCACGAAGAATGTCGAGGATGCGTCGAACGAGGGATGATTCGGGAAACGCCTGAAATTGCGCTTCGTGGATTCTTTCAAGTTT
>NW_021851035.1:0-230 GCF_003651465.1 Formica exsecta
TTCCCACCTCCCTCTTTCACTCTCCCTCAACAGCTCTCTCCCCCTTCTCACTCCCTCTCACAGAACTCTCCTCTCTCTCTCTCTCTCTCTCTTGCTTATTCTTCTTCTTCTTTAATTTTAAATAAACTATCCTTTTTTTACATTCGTTCTTTCTTTCTCTCTTTCTCTCTCTGTCTTAAAATTATATAAAATAGATAATATTAATAATTTTTAATAACATTTCTTAATAA
>NW_021851036.1:0-1182 GCF_003651465.1 Formica exsecta
GTCATTTTAATGGTATCAACAATAGCACTTGTGCTGGCAGATTCTTTATTCAGCGATGAAATAGGCATGATCATAGCAGGAACAGGAGTAGTGCCAGACTCAATTGCAGAAGTAGTGACATCCGGAGTAATAGTAGGAGCAGGAGCCTCAAAAAATATCGAAGGCACAGCAAGATTTTTTAAACGCACGCCGCTTGCGTTAGGTCTTTCCATAAAATCTGTAGCTACAAAATGAGCACTACAGATTAAATGGCTTTTCGTTGGTTTAAAATTATTTCTTCCAATAGCATTGATCCACATTTTTAAAATATCCGAACGATTCAAAGGAAATCTGTAATACAATTATAACAATTATAATTACAATTAAATTTACAATTTTTTAATGAACTTTTAATAAAAACTGAATGAACCATTTTTTGATGAATTGATCTTACCATTCTTACCATTTAAATATGATATATATTTTTATATGATATATATTTTATTGAAATAACCTTCAAATATTATAAAATTCGAATATTTATTAAAAATGAATGCATTTTACTTATAAAATGAAAACTAATAAATGAAAACCATTTTTTGTAGTATTTTTGCATTTCGGAATGCAACAACTGCTCGGCATCTTTCCAGAATTTTCACAATTACAAATTCACAATTCAAAAAATAAATTTAAATTATGAAAAATTAGAAACTAAATAAAATAAAATTCAATAAAGATAAATAGATAAATTAATTATAAGCAATAATAATTTATAATAAGGTAAATTTAAATTCACAATTTAAATATCGGGTATCACGTACGCACAAATACTAATACACGTCGGGTATCACATACACGCACTACACACGCATCGCCGCCATTTTATTGTAAGGTGTCATGGCCGAAAGCGGAAATCCGGCTGGCCACAGCTTTTCATATGTCAAAGCCCGAAGTTAGCGATATAGGTTTAGTATAGACATCTGTGGTTAATATATAATAACACATTAATGTGTAATATATATAGATAAATCTAAATAATTTAATTCATGAAATTAAAGATTTTATTTATACGGAAGTTAACTTCTAATTTTATCTTAAGTAGACAATAATGAATGACTTTCATTTATTTGGACACTTTATGTCCGATCGGGCATTTATCTGTCCAATTTTCCAAAAATCAGTTCAATATCTGAATTTTTTTAT
>NW_021851036.1:1657-5021 GCF_003651465.1 Formica exsecta
GTTTGAGGATTACTCACAGATATCTATACTACTACTAGATCGCTAACTTCGTCAAAAGAGCTGTGGCCGGCCGGATTTCCGGATTCGGCCATGACACCTTACAACAAAATGGCGGCGGTGCATGTGTAGTGCGTATGTGATACCCGGCCATGACATCTTACACCAAAATGGCTGCTCCCGCTTTTTGTCAGCTATTACTATTGCATGAGATGTACTAAAATATTTCTTTTTTTCAATTTTTATAAAATTAAATTTTTCAATTTTAATATTTAAATAATATTTACAACATTTATAAAATAATGAAACATTATTTATTTCAGCTATGTGCGCGAAAAGTATAATAATAAAACATTAATGTTATTATAGTAAAAAATACATTTTATTATGGTAAAATACATTATTTTTATTATATTAAAATACATTTTTTATTCTATTTTATTTTATTACATTTTATATATACATTTTATTTTATTGTAATAATGCAAACGGAAATCCTTGTAAGCCTTCGGGAATTCAATAAAGACAACTAACTATTAATTAACTACATTTTATTTTATAATGCACAAAACATATATAAGTTTATATTTATTATAATTATAAATATATACTTATATATAATATGTATTGAATACATTGGTAAACAAAATTGCACATTTAAATTTCTACGACGTCATCTATATACCCGAATGAATCTATATAAATGTAAATAACAATGTAATAAATAACAAATGTAAATAAATAAAATCTAAGTATAAAATGTACGTATTATTAAAAAGTATTAATTTTGATAATTTTTGCCGTTTACTGACGGGATTTACAATATCTTTATTTAACGTATTAGAATATGAATACATTCGAATTGTTAAATATTTCCGACAAATAATATTTATTAACTGTAAGCGGTGCGGTGTATCTATACCTATCTCGAATCCTTCGTAGCAATCGTTACTAGTAAGAAAAAAATCAGTATCTAATGCATATCTGCGTGTTACTCGACAAATTATTTGAGAATATGCATCTTTATTTGGTAGCTTATTTTTACTTTTTACTAATGACTGACGGAACTCCATTTCGGTGGCATGAACAATTTTGTACACATGATTTGATGCGTACACTAAACCCCTTTTATTTTTTATGTCAATTAATATTGTGTACGACGAAATGTTATATTCTCTATCACCTACTTTTCTTATGAGATTGGCGATGCAACCTTTACATATTAATTTAGGAATAATTTTTTTGACTACGAAACCTGCTATATAATATAAAATGTTTTTTTGAAGCAAACTACTATCATTCACATTGATACAATGATATAATTCTTTGTTCTCAGCGTCGTCAAATAAATTGTCATTAATATCAGAATCTGTGCTATCTGTGCTAATGTTATCATGCCAATATTGAAAATTTTTTTTCTTCACCCATGTTAATTTAAATAGTACATCGTTTTCTGTATCAAAACCGGTACAATTAGCTTTCACTGATGCTGAAATTGAATTTTTTACTAATAAACTTTTCATAGCAGCTTTGAATTGCAGCACATTTGGGTTGTTATTCCAAGTATGTCGCCTTCGCACTTGCGCAAAAAATAATTCTAAGTGATCCTGGCTAAACCTGTATGTCATTAGATATTTAAAACAGGGTTCTAACAAAATATTTTTAGCTATTCGAAAAATTGATTTAACAGCAGCCGCAAAACCTACGATAAAAGCTTTTCGTCTACCAGCACATAACTTATTGTTGTCAGGTCCCATTAGAGTATATAAATATTCAATTTTTTGTTCCATTCTTTGTTGCAAGAAGTTAATATTATTATAAAAAATTGGTTTTTTAAATCCCTTTCCGAAAGGATTGCGGGAATTTAAAAAATCGAAAATTTCGTCAATTGCCTTGATAAATTCTATTGTGCCAGCACAGTCTTTAAATTCTTCAATTTCTAAAAATTGTAAAAATTCCAAAGCAGTAGCAGTTGAAGAACTTAAAGTCTGTGCTGCAAGCTTTACCTTCATAATATTAGCTTTAAAATTTACATGCGCAGAACTAAGTTTATTTGCAAATTTTAAATTAAGTTCGAGTTGAAGCTTATGTAAATTTGTTACATGGTACCAATTGATCTGCGCAGTGGGAGATTTCATAATTTTGAGATCACCTAACGCGTTCCGGGCAAGCTTTACATTATGGCAAGCATCGGGTACGAAATGTACATCGTAACCGGAGCTGGGATGTTTAAATATGCTTTTTAGCTCACAGTAATTTGTCGTATACAAATTGCAACCTAATAAATTCATTGTTGAATAATTGACATGAGCTCCGTCACACGTAATACTCCATACCCGAATACCCGATTGTTGCGACATTATTAATGCTGTTTTTACCAATTCAGCTTGCACTGCAGCAGTTATTTTATCGACGAAAAAATAACCCACGGGCCACTTCCATGTACCTCTAAGAGAAACCAGCATGAAAACGAGGACTTCGGTGGCTTCAGTTTCTGCAGCTTCAATAGATATCCCATTGCCGTATTCGCACAATCCAACAAATTTTTCAGATGTGGCATCCCATAGCACCTGCTTCCGAATCGCCATCGAATCAAATACTAAATTGCAATGATGCGAACCTTCTGGGAATTTTGATATCTCTTGAAAAACATCAGTCATGAAACCAGGTTCCACATTAATTGACGAAATCCAATTTCTGATGCTGCTTTCATGCGGCAAATGTAGAATTGATCTGAAAATGTTAAAATAAATGTTTTAAATATTAATTTAAAATCTCATAATAAATAAACAATGACAATTTGAAAAATGTACCTGCAATAATTATAGGCCTTCGGCGAGTAAAAATGTAGAGTTACAGCAAATTTTTTTATTTCATCGCTGTATCGGCAACCTTTCTTATTTCTGTTTTTATTGACCCATTCGTTCTGGAACAATTCACCAATGCTTCCGCCAAAATTTTGAGCAATAACCTCACTTGGATCTCTCTCAAGAAGATTCTTTGCTCTGTTCATTATATGTACGATTCAGTATATGTACAATATATAATTTTACAATTCTGAATATATAATATATATATATTATATATAATATATTATATATTATTTATTATGGCTCAGTATGATATTTTTATACGGGAAAGTTGCACATCCAAAAATCAGTATATATAGTCACACTTGAACAACAAGATAGTTGTACGTACGAGCTTAAATATATATACTGCTTTGGGACATACATATATTTATAATTTGTTATCATACTGTAGAGTTTTCAATAAGTTCTTCAAAGAATGTATTTTTTCTTCTTTTCTCGTTAGCTTCTTTTTCAATGATTTAATTGTCCTCCACATTTTCTTTTTTCGTGGACTC
>NW_021851037.1:0-582 GCF_003651465.1 Formica exsecta
TACGCGCTAATTTGATTGAACATATTTTGTAATTTTTAAGACACAAGTACTTTCTCTTTAACTTGCTCAGACAAAATGCTGGCGCTGTTCCTGACCATCCCCATGAAATGCCACAGGTTGGACATCCGGGGGGGTTTTAGTTAGTAAGAATCTGACATACCCCCTGGTCCTTCGCGGAGGACCTATGCAAGGTTTCCCCCCCGTCAACAAAAAAAAAAAGGTAATTTCTATATTGCAAAATGTATTCATGATAAATTATAAATGAAATGAAGCAAATAGAAATACAAGTTTAATCAAAATTCTTAATTTTTAAATTACTGATTTTGATATTAATTAATTTGTTATTAAATAAAACGTTTTTTACAAATAAATATTTTTCAACATATCAATGAAACTGGTATTTCATTTGGCGAATTAAATATTCTTTATTTTTTATAAGTCTTTTATTTTTAAATGCATACCATAAACTATAAAAAATAGTAACAAAAAAACCCAAATACCTCGGATTTGAACCCCGATCCGCGTCGTGAGAGACGCAGTGTTTTCTCATGATCCACCGCGCACTATTGAAATGGATATCAA
>NW_021851038.1:0-510 GCF_003651465.1 Formica exsecta
TATATATATAATTATATAGAGTTATATTGAGATTTTTAAGAACTTCTCCATTTTTCTTTATCGTTATCCAACTGTTTCTTTTAACTAAATATCAATATCTCTGTTAACTCTTGCGTGTATTTCCTAATGGAAACAACCCCGGCAAAGCGCTCTAAGTGCTGGGCGAAACACATCCGCAACCGGGAAAATAAAAAGATCCGGAAACTATTGGCTCGAGCGTCCGCGAATTAATAATTTTTCTATCCTCATCATTCTACTCACACTTTTATTTCATGTAATTTTTCTAAACATATTATTGTAAATTACCTAACCGGAGTTTAAATTTTAGTTTTCCCGTTTAATTCCGGTTGACGTCCTCCGTATTCATTGTAACACCCGCGAGAACACAAATTTCATCCACACACACATGTACACGCAAACATATTAGATCCTAAGTAAGTTATGTCACAATAACAGATATCCTATGTAAGTTATGTCACAATAACAGAATATAAAAATGAATCAGATGAT
>NW_021851039.1:0-227 GCF_003651465.1 Formica exsecta
TCTTCCCCTTCGACCTGTCTGGCATGGGTGACCCTACCGGTAACTATTAGCGTTTTCGAGTGAAACAAATTTGATCGCTTTGAGAGCGATTAAACTCAATTTACCATGAATATATATTTGACCAAAAACAGGTTTCAAGAGAATCTGATTAATATAAATATATAATATATTAATGATATAACTAATATAAAGTACATCTCCCGTTTTTGTCGTTATTTTGGCTTCAA
>NW_021851040.1:0-504 GCF_003651465.1 Formica exsecta
GCTACGAATAAAAATATGATAGGCATCATTCAGGCAGAAGAAGCCACACCAGGAGTATTTATAGGAAGTTGCCTGGTCGACCCACAAAATTATCTATGTCCCGCAAGTGTAATAAACACAACGGATAACATAATCGAAATGTTAATGCCGCAAGTAACAATTGAAGAAATCGCACAAGAAAACACGGTGGAAATAAACGCCACACAAGCGAAAAAAAGAAAAGATGACATCCCGCGTACCGAAAAGGTAACACGAGCCCTTCGAATCGACCATTTAAATAAGGAAGAATTAAAAGCAATAAAAGAGATATGCGAAAATTACAGCGACATATTCCACATCGAAGGAGAACCACTGACTTGCACCAACACAATCGCGCATAAGATTGCAACGCAAGCAGATAGCTCACCGGTCAACGTACGGCCTTACCGCCAGCCGGAGAGCATAAAGAGGAAGTAAATCGACAAGTCCGAGAAATGTTAAAAAATAAAATAATCCGACCAAGCA
>NW_021851040.1:647-794 GCF_003651465.1 Formica exsecta
GATCTAACTATAGGAGATTCATTTCCCTTACCGAATATAACGGATATATTAGATCAACTCGGAAACGCCAAGTACTTTACAACTCTGGATTTAGCATCCAGAACCACCAAATTCCGATGGAAGAAGGCGACAAATGCAAAACTGCTT
>NW_021851041.1:0-274 GCF_003651465.1 Formica exsecta
TATGAAAATCGGGCACGAACTTATGCAATCATCCAATATTAATAAATTTAATATATTAATGTAGGAGCTACGTTAAAACGCCTCAGTATCGCGGCTGAGGTGAATGCCGGCCGCGTAGCAACGTATGTTCGTGCATAGTATAGAATATAAAATATTACGACAACGAATTATCAATAATGTGGTATTCGGCTTTGACGTATTGTGCTCTATTATTTATGTTTCGTGCTCTGATCGCGACAAATATCAAGAAATAATTTAATATAATTAATAATTA
>NW_021851042.1:0-3403 GCF_003651465.1 Formica exsecta
ATGTTATTAAACCCGATTAGGGGTGACGTGTAAACGTAGTCAATGTGTCATTTTTATTTTGGACAACGGACGTAAAAGAGAGAAAAAAAGTACAGCAACTCTATATCTTTATATATATAATCAAAGAATTCTACTATGTATGTAATTATAACCGTGTTCCAAAATTCTCTGCCAGAAAGAGAGTACTGGAAATCTATATAATATACGTAACGTAAACTATAGATTTCCAGTACTGAATTTTGGAACACAGCCTATATAAATTCAATTTCTATGGTATTTCTATGGTATTTCTATGCAACTTCCGGGGCACTTCCGGACGTTGCCCGCGACAGGGCAGGCAGTGAAACGTGAAACGTGGCGCGTTCAGTTCGCTTCAGGTTACCAGGCCTGATGGACATTAGGTTGCGCATATAGAACCTCCGATAAAGAGCGAGGAAGCGGTGCGCTGTTTAGGCGCTGGTTAGGTGCCTGGTGCATCAGGGAAGGGGGGAACCCGCGGTCACGTGACCGAGCTGCGTTTTGAGCGCATTAACGCAGGTACGAGGCGAATTCATTGTTTTTTCTTGTAGTTTTACGCGCGCCACGGCCCCAAGCGCCGAGGTGCCGTGAGTCCCGTAAACGCTTCTGCACCCCGTCGCGCCCACCGACCGAAGCACGCGCACACCACGTCCACGAGTAATAACCGTGTGAGTTTACCCAAGCAAAGCGATCGTCCTTTCTCGGCTCGGCCATTCCGAGACCCCCGTTTCGGGAATCCATCGATGCACCGCCGCGACGATGGTTGACAAGCCTTCCTCTCGCCAACCAGAAATGGCGTCTGCCGTGCACATGGCCCTGTGAAAAAGTATCCTCGCTCGAGGAAATCGCGCGCCCGCGCTCGCGTCAAGAACTCCAGCGCGAGAGAGCCTGGACTCTCTCTCGTCTCTACTCGCTCTTGTCTTCTCTTCGCACATTCGGACCTTCTCGTATCCGTGCAATAAACGGCGTGCGAGCGGCCGACGACGCGCCCGACAAAGTATTCCTTTTTTCTCTCTCTCTCTCTCTCTCCCTCCCTCTCTTTCTCTTTCTTTCTTTCTTTCTTTCTATCTCTTTTGCCATGATCGGATCCCACGTTGAAATTTTCTTGCGGAAATTCCTCTCGAAGATCGACGGCTGCGGGTTTCCCGCGTGGATCCCTCGACACGATTGTCCTGGGGGACTTACGAAACACTTCGTGGAAACCTCTATTTGCGCATCCTTCCATGTATCGACAAAAGAAAGCTAGGCAGAGTCGTTCTCTATCGCAGTAAATCGTCGTGGCGATAATAATACATTCCGTTTAACTTTCGTCATCGTTCCTCTAAATGGGTTCTTCATATCTTCCGTTTATCGTTATTAAATGATCCTAACCTTTAGTAGAGCCTTAGTTTCTCATGAGCCTCCGTGTGTATTTTTCTATTTATCTATGTGCACAAAAGGATCCACTTTATACATAATTATCAATCTGAAAATTTTTGACAGCAATATTAATAGTAATATCTTTTTTATTTTTTTGTTTAATACACAGGTTTTCAGATTTTCAATAATTAGTTTACTTCGTTTCTAATATCAGTGATAATGTGTTTTTCATGACAACTCTTTGTCTCACAAGATACATTTTATAAGCTCTTAAAAAGAAATTAATTTTTAGTAACATATATATTATATATATATAACTTATATGAAAACAAAATTAATTCAAATTGTAAAATACTATTAAAAAGGATGTAAAAGTAAATAACTAATATTGTTAGGAGTTTTAGAAGAGTATTTGTGGAATATTTGCAAATACCACTCAATTGGTTTACGATATCATTTGTATTTCAAAAGTTCTAGTTTGTTTTGTACAGGACAAGATGCTTACTATATATTCAGATTCTAATTAATATATCACTTGTCTGCATTTTTTGTTACAATGCTTATCGAAAATCTAATAATTAATTTTCAACGATATAGATTGTATATATGTAATAGCAAATATATTCTGTGTTTCAGACTGTAAATAGAGAGTGTACATAGTGTGATACCGTGAGAGCGTGAGGTTTCAGTTGGCAATGAGTTCAAACAAATCTATGGTGTCCTCTGGTGGAAGAGGCGCCAATAAAAACAAATCACAACACGGCAAATCAGATCATCATCAAGCTAAATCAGATTCGACAAAACATGACAAGGCTCAGGTTGATACAAACTCTTTCATCTACCTTGCATTATCTAATGTCTATAAAAACATATACAACATGTCTAACGATTAGGATTTATAATAGTTTCTGATAAGAAATATCTGAGCTATGCACTGTAGATACCTGATTGATACCTTTGATAAAAAAAAATAACTCTGCTTTGTAACAAAATATTTTATTTATTTGGTTTTATCTATTTGATTAAATGACTGTTAGATAAGATATTAAGAGGATGGATTGAATATGTATTATAACATTCATAAAATTATCAAAATAACATTTTAAGGAAAATTGTTTCTAACGATTGTTATATAGCAAAACACTAATCAGATCCGGCACGCACAAATCATCGACACCAGAATGGCGGGAGGTGAGGATCCTGTCCTGAAGGAACGTATCAAGCAGGTCATGGATATGACTCGACGTTCGGAAGACGAAGTGATCATGGCTTTGCATGATAGCGACGGAGATTTGGATCGCGCTGTCAACGATCTTCTGGAAGGAGTGAAAACAGAATGGGAAGTTAAAAAGAAGAAGCCGCGCCAGCCTAGCGGTTCAAAACAGAATGCGGATCAGTCTGGTGGTCAGGACGACAGTGGTGATTGGGAGGAACGACGTAATCAACGGGGTGGCGGTGCTCCACGTATGCGAGGTCGTGCTAATCACGACAATCGTGGATGTTGGTTGATCTCTTTTTCGATTCCATTATTATTTAATTATTTAGGAATAAACACACATGCATGTATGCATGTATCTTCTTTCTTAGATGTTTATAGCGCGAGATTTTAAGTTAATAGCAGTACGGAGAAATTTTTACGCTGTTATTTTATAAATAATAATTTTTGTAAAATATTTTATTGGGAAATATAGGGCGCGGGCGAGAAAACAAGGAGAATGAGAGGAACATGGAGGACGGTGTTCGCGACGGCAGCTATAGCAGAAGAGGCAGGGGTGGACCCGGAAGATCAGGTCGTGGAGGTCGTGGCGGTGGTAGAGGTCTTGGTCCAAGGACATTTGCGAACCGCAACGACCCGGCGTCTGGCTCGGTCGCTCATAGTTTTAATCGACCGATTGACACCTGGACAGGTGAGGAGCAGCAGCAGAGTATTCAGGAACCAAAAATGGGTGAGTCTTAATCTACAATGATCAAAATTGTCTCGCACGCAAATTATAACTATATGTTATAGTTAAACGATTTTATATAT
>NW_021851042.1:3912-23979 GCF_003651465.1 Formica exsecta
TATGTATGTATATAATTAAAAATAAATTTATAAACTTAATATGGGCTTAAAACAAAGCAAATACAGTTTCAGCACACATAGTTGTCGTGTAATGAAATTATCATATAAATACATGCACCAGTCTCAATCTTTTTCAGTAAATAAATAAATAATAAAAAATCATATGGGATACAAAAGAAATATACAAAAGAAATAATATGATATTTATGTATTAATAAAAAATTATGGAATTGGTTCTGCTAAAGATCCTCTTATAGATTTATCACAAGTACAGAAGATTAGATCAGAAAAATAAAAATTTATCAAGAGGAACACCATTAGCAGAACCATTACAAAATTAGAAAATATATTACAAATTTAAGATATTATTTGATGACATCTAAATAGATCTATAATGGAGTCAACAATGATATAAATATAAATTACATATATATATATATATATATATATATATATTAACGTAAATAATCTGTATATAGATGCTTGGAATAACTTGGATTCTACAGAAGACTGGGACAACGAGGAATATACAGGATCTTTGGCAGACACCAAGGTCTTTACACCGAGTGCGAATATCCTTGAACCTCCTCCTGCTTTAGAAGAACCAAAGCCTCAGGAAATACCACCAACGCAATCGGGCCAAAGCGTTAATCTATCATTGCTCCAGCAAGAAGTAAGATTTTACAAAATATTTAGAAATAAGATTGTTTCACAACCATATAATATTTTATAAAATTATTCCATAAAATTTTGAACTATAAGAGATCAAAGTTTACATGAAACTCATTGGCTCAGATCTGTAACTATACTTATCACGGTCTATTATTAGTTTTAGTAAGTAAGCTATAATCTGATATTAATTTTTACTGCACATTTTTAGTGCAGAATGACCGTGCCTGAACGTTTTTATCTTCAAAAGGAGAGAATATTGTATAATGATTGTGTGTCACACTGTATATCTATTTATTTCATATTCTAATGATACTTTTCAATGCAATTTATAGGAACTACCAAAATTATCGGAAATATCTGCGTTGCAGCAGCAGAGTTTGATACAGCAACAATCTCAACAGCAACCGCAACAGCAGCAGCAAGCTGTATTAGGTTTACCAACAATGCAATTATCGCAACAACCCAGTGCTATTAGCAGTGGTGTACTAACAGCAGCGCAAACACAATATTTGACGCAACTTACTCAACAGACAAGCGAAAATTTAAAAGCGGCTGGACAAACGTCGTTTTCATCATCTATGTCTAGTCAGGTATTGTAATATACAATAGAACTTCGATAATTTTTAGTGGTTTGGAAAGTCTAAGGGCTCAATTCTGTAACTTTTAACGACGTGGTTACGTGTCATTGCGCAGCTAAAACGTATCGGAAAACAGTTGCGCGATGATATCTAACGACATCGTTAAAGGTTACAGAATAGGCCCCTAAAAGAGCGGTAAATTCCTGGAAATGAAAAGTTAAAGAGTAGCTAACTTTCATTTATGAAGGGGTTCTATTTGCGTTACATTCCAATGTAAGAAATTATACGCAGCTGCACATTTGTTTCTTTTATAATCGGCAGACTATACAAGAAACATATAAACTGTAATGTTCGTGAAAGTACGAAGGGAACCAAAAATTATAGAGGTTCTACTGTTTAATGAATTTTCGCAATACGTATATAATTTATTTTTTTACACTTAACATTTTATCACAAAACCTTAGATGATTTATATTATATGCCTTAAATGATTGATTGATATATATACGCTTACATTTATATAGCCCCAAAGACAAGCGAAACAACGTCCAAGAGTTCCTCCACCATCAAAGATACCATCGAGCGCTGTAGAGATGCCAGGCGACGCGGTGAATAGTGGAATTGGATTTCTCGATGTACAATTCGGTGCGCTTGAATTCGGTAGCGATTCGAGCTCTATTGACGGTTCGGCAAACGAGAAATATAATACTACAAATAGTACAATTCCCAGCGTGGACATGACTTCCGGTGCGAATACCGTAAACACTGCCAATACGAGTAATTCGCTTGACATTGAAACGACGCAGACTTCCACCGCACCGTTCAATGCCAGCTCTCAGATGGTAGGTTTCACTCTTATCAAGTCAGCTCTCGGATTACTATTTACAAGTATATGTATATGACAACTTTCGATAATTTACAAATATATGGAATTTTCAGTTATCGAGTACCGACAATCTGCCAGTATCGAGCGAGCATTCGATCAGTTCTCAAAGTTTCACTCGTGGTAGTAGCACTGGCCAAAGCTTGGACATAACTAAACAGGACTTTACGTCGCAAGTCTCGCCTGGAAATGCGGCGACGTATGGCAGTACGACGACCTATCAGTCGTCGCAGAAATCGTCGTTCCAGCCGTCGAGTGCTACGCCGAGTACTTACAACGCGTACTCGAATAACCAGTCCTCGCAGTCCACCTTCCAAAATGCATCAGCCGCTAGTACAAATAGTTATTCCGCGACAGCTACTGTCTCGCAGGCGAGTTACAACTCGACGTCGTTCCCGCAATCTAACGCGTCGACCTTCAATCAAGCGTCTCCTTCCGCATCGGCATCCGTAACTTCCGGTTACAATCAACCCACCACTAGTAGCCAGGTAATAATTATCTGATCTCGAATTCTGGCGATTTGATTGTACAAATACTTTTTAAAACTGTTCGTTTCTCTTGGCAGGTCTATCAACCCACGAGCGGATACGTAGCGGCAACAACGTCGCAATATGCGCAAAGCGTAGCTACCAACACGGTATCAAACAGTAACGCTGGATATCAGGCTTATCAACCAGCTTATCAATCTTCTGTTACGACGTTTACATCGCCGATAACGCAGAGTTCCGGTGCTTATCAGAGCGCCGCGCAGTCTGTAAGTACAACTTCCTGTTATATCTTAGTACTATATCTTAGTACTTTTTTCAAGTTACAACACAAGTTTACGTATAAATGTTGAATTAATTCTTGGTAGGTTTACGCGAGTCCGTACGGTAGTTACGCTAGCCAACCGCAAGCGACGTCCCACGCGAATCACAAACTAAACAGCACCGCGACAAAGGATTCTCAATACGATAGCAGTGCGACAACATCGAACAGTTCTCTCGCGACAACTAGCGCACCGACGTTGGGTCTCACTTCAGCCTCCGTCAACAGTTCGCAGACCAAAGTAACGAATTCTAATGGTTAGTAAACAATCGAAAAAATCGCAATTGAAATCTCTTCGGTAATTCAATTAACGAATGTGTATTCTCAATCAGCTGTACCGAAAAGCACGTCGAGCGGAGTAGTGACGGGCAACAGCGGTAACATGACGGGCGGTGGCGCGGCCGGAAGTATGACCCCGATGTTGAGTCACCAGTACATCATGGGCCAGGCGGGTGTACCGGCGTATGCGGCTTTTCAGCAACCTGTGTACAGCTATGAAGACCTGCAGTTGGTGCAGCAACGGTTACCTCATATGGTCAGTCGCTTCTCGAACAATCAATCCATTCATTTCTTTATGATTTATTCTAGTACAAATGCATTGTTCGTGAGTAACTAGCTTCTTTGGAGTAACGTACATTGAAACAAAATAATTTATTGGTCAATTGGTCATTGATCGATCTCGCGTAAATGCGATTTTTAACGTTATATCTAAGGGAAAAGAAATTATTACGAGTATGTACTGTTCCGAGAAGCGCGCTTACTCCGTCTTATGTTATATTATTATTTACTACGAAAATTTTCTCAAAGTAATCGTTTCTTTATTGCTTGGTAGCTGCTCGTAATTCCAATATTTTCACCAAAATTTTTTCAATCTCGAATGAATGCCTTCACAACAACAACGTAAACCTGTTTTTCTTTGTAGCAAGTTTGTAGTCATTATGAAATGAACGATTATGGTAAAGACAGATCGGGTTTTCGATACGCTATTCCATGCAAACATATTTTATCGATGGTAAAAGGGGATGGAAGAAATATTTTTGGAACTGTAGGACTTGCATTTAACATTCAGATATTGGCCATATTGAGATGATTGTCTCGATTTCCGATCTATCTTGGCTTATATTTCTCTTACTTTCTTGTCTTGAGTTCATTGTAGGCTGATGTGTACGAGTAATGTCATGTGTCTGAAATTGTATGAAAGTACGCGTACTCTCGCGTGGTAATGAGTAAAAGTGATCGATAAAAATTGTATTACACTTTGTAGTTCTCTCTTCCTCTCCTTCTCTCTTAGCGTTTTATTGGGATATTTTTCAAACTATACAAATATGGAAAGAGAGTAAAATGATATCAAGTTTATTTATATAGACATATACAGGGTATCCCAGATCATTGGAGACCATACTCGTGTGCAGATAGAGTGGACCAAACTAAGTCGAAAAGTCCTCTATCATATTTTTTTATAACGCTTAATAAAAGAGTTATTATTGAGTAAAGTCTGGTCAATCAGCGCCGATCTTTAGCCGGGCGCACGTCGGTGAGCCGCGCGCCTGGTAGTATGCGGCAGCGCACACTTTACGGCGCACGGCTCACCGGCGTGCGCCCGGCTAAAGGTTGGCGCTGATTGACCAGACTTTACTCAATAATAACTCCTTTATTAAGCGTTATAAAAAAAATATGATAGAGGACTTTTCGACTCAGTTTGGTCCGTTCTATCTGCACATGAGTATTGTCCCCAATGATCTGGGACACCCTGTATATGCGCGCGCACACACATACACACACACATGCGATTTATAGTTTGATATATCGCGAATAATAGTTTCAATCGCGAATAAGTATATCTTAAATATCTCTACTTTATCTATATACAGGGTGGCCCACGTAAAGTGTTACAAGCTAATAACTCTAAAAATATTTGTCAAATAAAAAAATTGTTCATGAGAAAGTTTCATGTTTTCGAGGGTCCTTTCTAACTACGTAAACATAAAATTGTCCCCGCTTCCCCTCTAAAGGGGACGGAGGGTAACTTTAAAATTTTAAATGAAACCCCCCATTTTTTATTGCACATTCTTGTAGCTTATCTGGAGAGCTTTTCAAAACACTATAATAAAGTATTTTTTCATTCTAAGTACGCGTAGAAATTATAGACGTTAGTTAGCCTTCTTGTATTTGGAGTACACAGTGTATGCATGTAGTTTTGTGTTTGGTTTCCCTGACTAACGTGCAGCCAACTACTGGTTACTATGACGCGGCCCTGGGCTATCAGACAACCGGTCCGGCTACGAGTCTCGGTGGTGGTAGAGGTGACGCGCTCTCCGGTGTGCAAGGGGTTCAAGGTGTGCAAGGAGTACAGGGAGCCTATACCAGTATTAGTGACGCCAGGTTCGCCAGAAACGACAGTAACGCATCCCCGGTTCCTTCCACTATGTCGCAACAGGTGAGTTGTCGATTATTCTTAAAATGAAATTGCGAAAACACATGATATATTATGGAAACTGTGCAAAATCTTTATGGAAATTTGCAGACTGCCACGCAACAACCGATGATGAATCCCACTCTTCCTCCGGGATATGCGTATGCGTTTACTTATAGCAGCGGAATTATGCCGGGAGGTTTTCAGTATGGAACCCCCGCTATTTATCCGGTAAGTAAAACATTAGTAAAATATTATAAGTTGGACATTAATATTAGGTATCAATTTTATTGGTATTATACACTTTTCAATAAAATTAGAGCGTACATTAGTTCAAAACGCAAAAAAATTTCTTCTTCGGCGTGCATGATCTCAAAGTTAAAATTTTTCTGTCAACCTTTCGTGATTGATTTGAAAGTAATGTCATCTACACAAAAATCATTGTCGAGAAAAAACTTAACAGCGTTCGAAAACTGAGACTTAAAGCTTTAAAATACTTCTAATATTGTTCTGTGATCATTTTTCGCAAAGTTACATACATTTGAATTTCATCAATTTTACGACTGATTCGGAGTGATTAAAATAATATTAATATTACTAACTAGTTGATTATTCCAATAATATTAAAAATAATTCCAGTAATATTAAAAGAGTTGCTAAAAAATAATACTAGTAGTACTAAATTTAATAATATTTGATATTAATACAAGCTGGGAGGTACTAATATCTAATACTAATATCAAGTCGATTTATTACGTCGTATAGCAAATAGCGACGGCCGGAAACGCTGGTACAAATAGCGGCGCGTACAGTGCCAAGCCAGGTAGTTACGGATCCGGTTACGGCGCCGGTGCGAGCTACGATGCGTTAGCTTCCGCCGGTCCTTCCGGAGAGTACAAAGGCACTGGCAGCAGTTATACCGGCACTCAGACCGGCAAAACTGGCACTTCCACGGGAAATACTAATACCGCTGGCTCTTCCGCGACGGATATCAGCGCCACGATGTACGCTAAGAGTCACGTGGCTCTCGGAAAAGTAAACGTGAGTAATCTCGTACGAATATAATTGTCGTTGGAAATCCTGTCCTTTATATATCATGCGATGATTGATCAATTGGTTTTCTCTTTTTAGTCTTACGAAAAGCAGGCTTTCCACTCGGCCACACCGCCACCGTTCGGTCTTACGGGTAGCCAAAACGCTGGCTTGCCCGGTGGTTACGGCACGCCGCATCTGTTCATCCCAACTATACCGCATCAGCTGCATCAACCGCTTCACCAGGACGGCGGCAATAGCACGGGCCAGAGATCCAACACGAGTTCGCAGAATAAAGCTCAAGCAAAGCCTGGATACAGTCCGAGTTATTGGACCGGCAGCAATTAAAATAAAGCTTCGGACTTGACACACACGCATGGCGAATTAATACAACACCTTACTAATGGAGAAATTAAGTCGTTTGCCACAGTTGTGTGAAATACAGATGGTACGAGACTTTGACTCTTCATTCCGCATTGACTCGTGTTTACATCGGAAAGAAAGATATTTTGACTTTGAAAAGATAATATACTATTGTTTTTCTTTGTTATTTTCAACAATTGGCGACGTCAATGAGAATGGAATAAAGAGTGAATATTTTTGAAAATTGAAAGGTATATGCAATTATTAACCGGATGCTTCCTTCAATGATTTGTAGCGATAATGAAATAATCAATTGTGATATTTATTTCTTCAATTCAGCACATTTTCGCAAACTTGTTCAATACGGAGATATCAGAGTAAAAGTGCGATACTACAATAAAATAATTGCATTTTACGCAATGATACATGCAAATTTGATATAATAATTTGCATATTCTTTCCAATGGCGAATTGCACTCGTGCCAAATGAAATTGTAGCGTTTATAACACGATGATTACGGGAGACTAATCATCGTTTACATTGTGCGATCATGATAAATCCTATGACATAACCATGTCATAAAATTTGATAAATTTCGGGCACGTCGCACAACGCGATGAAATTAGTATCGTGATTTTGTCGTATGATACACTGAAAAAGAGAGCGGTAACATCCGTTGAGTTTGCACTAGATCTCCTGTCTGTATATTACAGTGCAATTTCGAATATATTGTATCGATTGCTAAAAAGGGTGATACATAGCGTATCTTTATATTCTCTTTTCTTTTTCTCTCGTTATTTAATTAATATGGAAAGAACGCATCCTTGTGATAGCGTGTCGCTTAAAAATACGAGAATATAGATATAGGTGTGAAAACGTAAATTTTTATATACAAATTTATAGCGTTCTTATTTTCGGTATATTCACAACAATCTTGGATGAGAATTGTAATTGTTGCACTTGCATACATTTGATTTGAACACATCTTTTTGACTGGAATTGATTTCTATTATTCCTGATTTAAAAAAACATACGCATTTTACATGTGTGTCATATACGTATTATATTGAAATTATATAATCTTGATTTCCAATAGAGAGTCATATAAGTAATTCACATTATTTTTCAGTATCGTTACAAAAAATCGAATATGCCACAGTATGAAACGTAGTAACTAAATACTTCTGCTCTTTTTTTATTTTTGTACCTGCATATTACTTTTATTTCTCTCTCTGTATTCGCACATTTGACTAGATTCTCGTAAAGCGATGCAGACCTCTTCTTATTTTTCGTAAGATTGACAACAATTGAGATTTATGTTTTATTATCAGAATTTCGAATTATGATTTACGAGAATATCATATTTCTCAAATTAATGCATTATATTTTTTGTTTTTCATTTGTTTACTAATTTATATTGGCGATTGGATGCCATAATTAATGATTAAATAATTTAATTTATAAAAATTATATATTTGAAAGCTTTATAGTTTTTTTTATAATTATATATATAATTATTATCTTGAAGTTTGTTGAAAAGACATATTTAAAGATGTTACGGATCATCATTTGGCATATTAGTGCATTTCTAAATGTATTAAAAAGAAAATGGATAAAATTTGTTTCAAAACGATTAAGACTCCATTAGATTAACGAATCTTAATCTTTATTATACCACAAAGCTTTTGGAAAAGTATTAATGACGTTATTAAATTAAAAGTGTTGCAGCTTTTTTACAGTTTACTCGAAAAATAGACATTCGCTCAAAGCATATGGTGCGTGCAGAGAAATGATGTAATGATTTCTATTGCAACAATAAACAGAATCGTATATTCTAATATATGATAGATATGAGTTATACAAATCTTTGTCAGAGAAGTCGACAAGAATGATCAAGATAAAGACACGATATGAGAATTATTGAGACAAATGGGAATAAAATAATGATTGTGCAGTAACGGCAAGTAATAGCGATATTTGTATCTTTTTCATTTATAATAATAGAGATTATAATAATAAAAAAAAAGAATCGATTCCGTCTGGTGTACACATTCGTTAATATTGCATTATTCGTATTAATTAGAAAGGTGCGAACTGTGTAACTATACAAGGTATATCTTACAATCAGTGTACAATACTTTAATAACGTATTCTGAAAGTAAAATAGTATTGAAAATCTTTCTACGAAAATGTCGAGATCGCAATTATTTTCGAATTGTAAGTGGTCAAAGTTGATCGTATGATATTGCATAGAATAACATTCATCTGTGACAGTTTGTTATGGATATTTATAGTGTGTGATATTGATTCTTGTATAATTTTATTTAGTTCTGTTGTTTTTCTTATGTGTGGATAGTTCATGTGTTATGATAATCGACTAATATTGACAAATTATTAAAATTTGATTAATTAAATTAAATTTTAACTGTTACCTGCATTATATAAATTATTCAATATTTTTTTAAAAAATAATTTTTAAAAAATTAATTTTATAAATAGGATTGTGTTGAATCCAATATTAAAATTTATTACAAATTTATTAATCAATTTGTCAATATACATTAACTGTTTACCATAGTATACGTAATACTTACACGTGAGAAGCGACGAACAGACTTAGCTGTGCATAATCAATATCAGTTCTGATGATTATTGATAACCAATTGATGATAAGTGTAATCATCTATGCAATATCATATAATCCATTTTGTTTCCTAATTCAAAAATTATTGTGACTTTCGATATTTTCATATTATTTTCGACTTTATTTTACTTCCGGAATACTCTATTAAAATATTGTACAGTGATTGTGGAAATATCCTGTATACATATTAATCGGAACGAAATATAATACATTGACCAACGGAACACACACATACACATATTTTGAAAACATACTTTACATTTTTGCATTGTGAATAATGAATGATCGCAGATATTCCTGCGGGTGAAAAAAAAAGAAGAGAGAAAAGTAAAAGAGCAAGAGTCATGTGTAATGCACGAACGAAAGGAAGAATGTACGTGAAGCGTTTTCACGAAGGTGCTGTGAGAGAGAATTGTTACGTTTTGCGCGTGTACAATATAAACGTGAGGAGTAATAATGTTTCTTCTAGCACGAATGGACCGGTTGACTGTGAGACGGTCGTCAAAGCTTTACGAGATACCGCTAATGTAAGCGAGAAGTAAATAGTTGTAAGTAAACTCTCGTTATAGCGACTGCATATATATAAATATATAAATATATAAATACACACACACACACACACATAAACTCGTATAAATGCGGTATGAGTATATAGGATGCGTTTTGAAGAACTTTGAAGACCAAATGTAGTTTAGCTTCCTTGTTTTTTTCGGAGAAGAAAAAGTATAAATCTGTATACTCGTCAACTCTCGAAAAAAAAAAAGAGAAAACATTCGACTACATTGTCTTCGCCGTAGTCTTCACGATCATGTGAACTACTAACAACTGATTTTAATATACGCGTTCGAACATAGCCGGGCGTCACAATAAAAAAACGACTTGATGAAACCAAGTTGAAGGAGAATCACAAGTAACGTTTTCGTTTTGTCTTAGTGTATGTTTTAGTCCAATCGCACTTTTCGTGTATACTCGAATCAATCTAGGGTAATAGAAAAAAAAAAGAAAAAAACAGTATATTAAGTGTAATGTATAATGGAAAGTAAAAGAAGAGAGAAAGAGGATGCAAAATATGAGGCAAAGAAGTTAAAGAAAAAAAAAACAGAAAAAAAAGAAAGATGAGATTCAGAGTAAGCACGTTTGTTCTGATATATAATTATTATACATTAATAATTTTTGTATTTTTGTCAAATATTAACCGATTGAATGCGGATGCAAAATGCATTACGCCACTATCGCTATTATATAATTAATAATAATAATAATAATAATAATAATAATAATAATAATAATAATAATAATAATAATAATAATAATAATAATAATAATAATAATAATAATAATAATAATAATAATAATAATAATAATAATAATAATAATAATAATAATAATAATAATAATAATAATAATAATAATAATAATAATAATAATAATAATAATAATAATAGCTACTACTGTGTATAAATATGGATATATAAGAATAAATGTATTAATGAAGTCTGGTGATTTACATACCCGTGGTGCAAACTTGTATTTTTCGATCCTGCGTTCAAACGTCTATTCCCAAGATTCTTCCAAATTCAACTTTTTTCCCAATACACGATTACAAGATCCTTTTGTAAACCGTTAAAGGTCGTGTAAAGTGTTCAAAATAGCTGTTTATTTATTTTGATTTAAATATTATTATTTTGCCCGAATCGACCGTGCATTAATTATATCTCGCATAAAGAGAGACAAATTTTGAACAAGACTCGCGCACATGTGTATGTCATCGATCTGCTACGCAAATCGTTCTTTCGTTGGAGCCCATATAAATTATAAATATTTTTTTATAATTTATGCTAACAATATGAAACATATATTAACTTAATGTGTATATATTAACTTAATATATATTTTAATATTACATATATATATTTAATATTTTTATTCCTTTGCCGCAAGTTTTGGCGTTTGCCAGCGCTTATGTTATTACGCATGCGCGAGATTTGTCTGTCCAATTTGCTACACTGCGCATGATTTTTATGTATCATAATATGTGTGTGTATGTATGAGAATATGAAAAGTCTGAATATGGCTGAATGTGTAGTGTATTCAAGTCATACAAGGGGAATATACGGGCTGGGAAATGAAGTTCGGGATGAGGCTTTGTGTGGTAATAGTAGTGCCCGAAACTCATACCATGCTCAAGCCATAGGACCCCATAGGCCGCCAGTTCCGAGAAAAGATATAATACATCAAATATTATGTATGGGAGAATAATAATGAAGTCAAGAAGAATAGGAATTATATTTGTATTTATATTTATCCACGATTTTTGTTTATTATTTACAAGAACCCGAATGATAATTATCATAAAAGCATTCAAAACAACAGACATTTCGGCAATGTGAGCAACAAATAAAAAAGTAAAAGAAGAGAGAAAGAGGATGCAAAATATGAGGCAAAGAAGTTAAAGAAAAAAAAAACAGAAAAAAAAGAAAGATGAGATTCAGAGTAAGCACGTTTGTTCTGATATATAATTATTATACATTAATAATTTTTGTATTTTTGTCAAATATTAACCGATTGAATGCGGATGCAAAATGCATTACGCCACTATCGCTATTATATAATTAATAATAATAATAATAATAATAATAATAATAATAATAATAATAATAATAATAGCTACTACTGTGTATAAATATGGATATATAAGAATAAATGTATTAATGAAGTCTGGTGATTTACATACCCGTGGTGCAAACTTGTATTTTTCGATCCTGCGTTCAAACGTCTATTCCCAGATGGTTGCTTACATGTACAAGGAGTTTTGAGAAGGTCTAGCGAAAAGCAAACTTCGTTAACATTTCTGAAAATTGTTCTGTCGTTCGTTAATTTCGAGGCGAACCAGGCGTATTGTATCATATCAGTGAAGATCGGAGATGATAATTGGTGGTGCACTATTGATTGGATTTTAATGCAATCTTCGCGGGAAGTAATTTCTTTTTCTTTTTCAATCAAAGTGGCAGAATTTTGTAAGCGTTTAATAAAATTTTTCACCTGTCTGTAAAAGTAAACGTCGCAGGGTTGTACTAGAGGAGTACACTTTGGTGGAATTACTTTTATAGTGCAGGTAGGTAATTTTTTGTCGTCTTGAAAAGTTTCATCGTACAGTTCTGGTTTTGTTTGCCCTCCCCAGGAGTCGACGAGAAGAAGAAACTTGTTTTTACCGACGTAGGGCTTCAGAGATTTGTTAAGAAAGTCGTTGTACAAATCTGTGGTCAGCTTCCCCGATTTCGATGACGTGATAATGACATTCGTTGTTTGTGAAGCGAGGGGGGGATTTAAGGCGGGAGGAGGCACGAACCAAGCATCCATCTCTTCCGTGGCAGCGGCACTGTCGTGTCTGTGTAGGGCGTTTACACACTTCCTCAGCCCGACAAATAATTGTTAGAAAACAACATTTGCGGGTCTGAAAAAATATGCGAGGTACAAGTGGCTGAATCGGGAATCGAACCCGAGTCTTTCGCTTTCCGGGCAACTGCTCTTACCACTGAGCTATTCAGACCTCGCACCTTACGCCACTCTAACACAGTACATACGACTCCAGAGCGATGTTGGAATCTCGCTCAATGGATGCAGTGCCGATTGTCACGGAGAGACGAAATCCCCAGCACGTCTCCAGAGCGGTCCAAATCATAACGATTGAAAATTGGCGCCCGTAGCCGCTCAGCGATGAGTCTTGACTCAAATTTTTTGGCGTATTCATCGATCATCTTCTGAATCCTGGGTCCAAATTTGTTTGTTACCTCCTGCAGGCATACAAACACACGGGGCAACACTCGTCCAGAAAGAGTGATGCCATATTGTGCCGTATACGAATGAGTTACTTTGTTCATGTCCAGCCTCTTTACGAACACAGTCTTGCTTCCTTTATCGGTGAGAGTTCTGTTGTACGTAGATTGATATTGGCATCCTGGAAACCCATAAAAAGACACAAGATATATTTTAAAAAAATGTTATATTATAGGGTTTTTAAAATCGACATTAGCTGTTACGGGATTTTTTCATTTTTCACATACCTGTTTGATCAGTATTAATAACGAAGTCCTCATCAAAATTAGGTATTAAATCTCGGATCTGTATCCGGAAACTTTCTGCTGCAGCCAAGGTTTCTTCAATTGTTACAGTTTCCTTCCGCGATACGAATTTTGTAACTTTTCGTTGACGAATTCTGCGTTTTTGTTTAAATTTCGCCACCCAAGGAGTGGAAGCTTTAAATTCAAAGTTTGAAAATTGTGCTGCAGCAGCCAAAGCCCATTGTTGCAAATTTCGGGTCGTAACTTGCTGGAAATTTTGCCTCGCTTCAACGAAACGGTCGTAAGTCCACGAATCTATTATAGAATATTTATCTGATGTAGATCCGCCCATTTTACATTCTTCTTCCCATCGGGTTAAATACTCCTTTTTTTTTCAAACGATGACATCCATGTCTTTGCAAAGATTTCAGGCTCCACGTAGGATGTGCTTTTGCAATGTTAATACATTTTATTTTGTAATCTATCGAATAATGCTCTGTCTCTCTAGGCTTTTTCTCTGGTGGTTCGTACTCGTCCGATGAATATTCTCCTTCAACCTCTTCAAAAGCTTCGTCGTTAACTTCTTCATTCATGTGGATGAGTTCCTCGTCAGAAATGAGCACTTTTTCAGCCAGCATTTGTAGAGTACTTTCAAAAATTTCCCGTCCCATTAGCATAGCATCGTGAGAAATTATCGTCGAAGATGTTGGCGCAATAAAATCGTTTTCAGCTAGCAATCGTTCGAAAAATACAACCGCATCCTTCAATAGCAACTTTGATGCTTCGCTGTGCAGAGAATCTTCTGGAATATTCTCCGAATCTGGTACCGAAGGACCGGCGATTTCGTCACTTCCAGACATTATCACTACAAAACGTTTTCACTGACTGCTAGGTACAAGAAAGACTTCGAGACACAACTGTTTCTTCCAAATGCCAAAAATGAACTAACGCAGATGCTCTTATGATTTAACGGCTTGGTTACCCCTCTTCTCCCCACTTTTCAGTATCGTTGACGGTTGGTAAAGGTCCTACATTCAAAAGAATAACGCTCGGCACGAATAACGGAACTTGGCCAGGTAACCGGAGCCTCGAAACAAATTGTATGCCTGCCTGACCTTTTTCAAGGTATAACTTTTGAAAATAAAAAATATAGACAAATAATATTTGATGTATTATATCGCCTATGAATATTTGACAGCAGTAGATTTTACGAAAATATTATTTTTGAGGTTATGTCCTCCATCGCTCCAAGGGTGCGTTCCGTTTCACGCATTGAGCGCATAGATCGCCTGGAAATCTATAATATATGTAACATATATTATAGATTTCCAGGCGATCTATGCGCTCAATGCGTGAAACGGAACGCACCCTTGGAGCGATGGAGGACATAACCTCATGACATAAAACCTGAAAGAAATTGAGAAGATATGATTAATCGAATGTTGTAATGATGTCTGTTGAGAAGAATCATAATACTTTCTTTAATGCTCGATATTAAAACAAAGAAGTTATATATACGCCTAAAAATAAAGTGCCGTTTTTTCTGGAAAAAGAGAACATATTTATAAGCAACATTTATTAATCAGATAAAAATGGGGACGAAAAAGAATTTTATTATATGCATAAAATGAATTTTATAGTTGATAAAAATATTCGTGTTTCTAAAAAAAGAGATCCTCTTTTATCAAGTATATATCATGAAACGTAACGTACATCGATGATAGAAACACAAGTCAGTATCAACAAAGCTAGCACATCGCGAAAAATGGCCACTACTTGGCATCAACAGGTCTTTGCGCTTGATGCAAAGTATAATACGTTACGAGCTAACAAGCTCCCCAGTCTGGGTACGTAATGTTTCATTTGCATGCATGTATGTATTAAGAAATGATTGATTAAATTTAATACCTTTGATATTCTGTTACAGGTATGCTATATATTCGTCGAAGAAATCAGCTACTTCGGGAAAAACCTTCCAGAGATCCTGAAATCAGCACGCGATATTTGAAATTGCGGTCGGAATTACTACGACGGCGTTATGGAGAGAAACAGCAGGAGCAAAATAGCGTGGAAAGTCATACGATTAGTGAAGATTTATCAGAAGGCAGACTGAAGCATCACTTTGTGCAACGAAAATCAACAGCGGAGAATTTCGCGTTTGCCGGTGTCCATCATATTTTTGATCAGCATAAAGCGGCCGTAACGATGCTGAAATTCGCCAACAATGACAGATCCAAATTGTGTTGCGCGTCGTTGGATGGTACGCTGTCCATATGCGAAGTCATCGGCGCGCCTCCGAAAATCATCGCTTTGTTAGAAGGTCATTCTGGCGGCGTGACCGCGCTCGATTGGAGCATCAGCAACGATCTAATAGTCTCTTCCTCCTTGGACACAACAATACGGCTCTGGAGAGTATGCGCGGATGTAGAGCCTATTTGTTTGCGAGTGGTGAACGATCAACAACGAGCGGAAGTCTTATGCTGTAACTTTATACCCGCCAATAATAATCTCATCGTAGCCGGTAATTCTCAAGGACTGATTCAGATCTTGAATGTATCTACCGGTATATATATGCGTGGTGGATCCTGCAAAATAGGTGGAAAGGTCGGTTTTTTATTTCACAAGGAAAAAGGCAGTATTGTAAAAAAAAAGAGGATATGTACAAATTACCGCGTAATATATTTTCTAGATTCTTTCTCTTGCCTGCGAGGGTAGCGGTGGCTCCGTGATTTGGGCCGGCAATGATAGAGGTGTCGTAGTGTCTTTTCGATTGGAACCTGGTGTAGGGCGATTGACAAAGTTGCAACGAGTACAAGAGACTGGCGGAATGATAACCAGCCTTTCTTGGCGCTCCTGGCTGTCAAAAGACGCTCCTTGGGCAGCATTGTTAGTGAGCAGCGCATGCAACGCCGTGTTATTGTATCGTGTTGCAGACAATCACGGTTCTCTATATTTCTGGAGAAAGTATCCTATCAAGCATAGGTAATATTTTATTGTACAAAACATACTCTTCGTTTTCTATTTTAATATATTGTTACTTATATCACGATATCAAAATATTAAGTGTTTATCTTTATTCTTTCCTATGGATCAATATTTGAACACGTTGGTGTATGTCGAGCAACATTTATTTTAAATTTATTTTAAAGCAATATATATAATTTTCTTAATTTCCTTGATTACAACTTTCTAGCGGAAATCCAAGCGAGTATCATATTTTTACACGATACGGTATATTAGCATGTATTTTTATAGGCATTATCTGTTGAGGTCCACCTTCTGTCCACAAATGGGTGCATGTTTAATAGCTACTGGATCAGAGGACGGGGCCGTACACTTGCTAGATTCAGCGAGGGAAGGAAAGGCCGCCAGAATCAATCGACTACTCGGTCACGCGACACCTGCATTAGCTTTATCCTTTAATTATGATGAATCCCTACTTGCGTCCGCAGATCACGACGGACAGATTATTTTGTGGCGCAATCATCAACGTCATTTATAAAGCATTCTGTCTTCAGAGCTTTCATGCAGACTAAAAGGAAAAATAATTTGTTCAAGTTCTAAGACAAGTTATGAAAGTATCATGTTATAAGACTTTCGTAATAAGCCCAAATTACGTAATTGCAAAACGCGATTTATAAATGTATAGATTTGTCTAGGATATGGAAAACGAAGTTTTGTACATATCGCGATCTCTCTATATTGTGTAAATAAAAATTAAAAATTAATATAAAATTTTAGGACATTTATAAATCACTTGGGATCGATTGAATAAACAATGCTTCTTTCTGTATAACAATATATTAATTGTTCTCTATTTCATTTTATAGTGAGCACAAAGCAGTATCAATAGTAATAATAGTAGTGTGATGATAGCGAGAGACGTGACACAGTACTCGCGGTGCTATTATAATAGTGATTTGTTCGTATAACTTTTTCAATATCACGCTCGTGAAACAATAGTGGCACAAACACCACGATTTCCACGACGCTTAACTACGCTTACATTTCAATATTCTGATTCGTTCTGATTCCAGTGATCTATCCGTATTCAGTATGAATAATTGTACAATGAGATATACATTATCGCAAATAAATACTTGTAAAAATCTCTCTAAAATAGTATTTATAGGATCGTATATTTATATTTATCGCGTGTCCGCGAATATATTTTAGAGATCTGTAGAAATATATTTTACGATGTACCACATATTGTGGATTTATTAATGCTTGTATATTTTCGCACGCGGTATATATACCGAAGCGAAAAATATACCGAAAAATAGTCTGGTATAAAGTTATTTTTATTAGCATAAAAGTAAAAATAATATTCAAGATACTTCTGTTATATGCTACCATAGAAAAGGCAATGTTTCTGTAACATAATCTCGGTATATATTCGAAAAAAAGTAAACATGATTGACAGATTCTCTTTAATACGATATACGCGATAATATACGATATACACTTTAATACGATATACGCGATTTTCCAATTCAAACGTAATTCGCGTACTTTCGGTTCTTTTTTCTCAAATTTAATATAAAATTGGACCGATCTAAGCATCGTATTTTCTTTCATCACAGATCTAATAAAAGTAAAAATCTATCGATACATCCTGTAGAAACTTAATTGTGCAAGTATATTTTTTTCCATGATTCATCCTTTGTCGCAAGAGTCTTTATGAGTGGGATGGTATGTCCTGTATATCCAGCTATACAATACTTTGATAATAGAGAGCGGATTTGTTAATAATGTTTAATTAATATCGAGAAATATCGTGTGATAATGAGTATCGGTAAAGAACAAAAAAAAAGATAACGCGAAAGACAGTTATATGTCTCTTATAGACAGTCGCAAAAATAATCGTGTCGTTCTACATAGGCACTACTGTTCGTTTAATGATTACGCTATAAACAATAACTATTTACATGTGCAACGAATTATTTATCGCAATTTTTCGATGTAGCTTCTCTACGGATCGATTGTCTAGAGTTAATACTTTTGTCCATTTTTTATACACAGTCCTCCTCTGTCGTTACTTGTTTGTTCTATCACGATTATTAAACCATCACATGCGAATAGGAAGCTTTATCAATAAAACCGCAATTATCTATATATTGACACGCCTTTTCCGTATTTACTATACATAGAGAATAACTATAACAACTCCGCGCTAACAAAATCCGCTAGACAACCGATTGATCTGTAGCTTCGGAGTAATAGTCGCTACATCGTCGTATTATATACATTTGTTCAAGATTCGTGTCACACATGATAGTAATCTCATCGGTGATAACTTTATCGGATGCGTTAAGAGAAAAATCGACGAGACATTTGCACGAGATTGTTTCGGACGGACTGAACTGTTTCTCCCTTAAAACACCATTATAGACTTTAGTTTCATTGTGGGTCACGAATTAAAACACTTCACTTTTCGGTGGACTCCAGCGTTTCCCGGCTATCGCGCTGGAAATTTCTTGTAGAAGATGAATCAGCTTGGACATCTTCGTGAGGCACCTTTGGTAACGTGTTATCGTCACTCGATAGAATACATTGGTCTTGCGCGATGACGTTCTCAAGTTCCGATTCGTGATTCTCTTTAATGTCTAACTGCTCCGCGTGCGACTGTTTTGCAGGAACGAACGGGACGGACGGTATACTATTCGATGATACTAGATTTAATTTCAAACGATCCCTGGTATGTCTTAACTCTCCTAATTGATGCTGCTGACACTGCTCGTATTCGTTGGCGAAATCAATGTTGTTCTGGTGCGGCTCCTGTCGACAGCCATCCGTTTCATCCCGTTCATCGGACAATAAAGACGCGTTTGCGCCGGGAAAAAATTGGCTGACGCACCTACTCTCGCCTGTTTGAAACTGAAAGGGCCGATTCGAACTGGTGACGAAAAACTCATCGTTTCCTAAAAACGAAGATAAATACGTATAATACGTTACATATAAACATTTTTAAAATACACGTGTAATATCTCATACAAAAATCTCATCTCGTATTAAACTCACACTTACCAGTATGATTGGCATCGTCATAATTTAAAGGATATATGTCTAATCGCGGCTCATTGATCATTTCTTCCCAATCTAAAACATAGAAGAAAAAGCGTTACTTCTATTCAAATCTAGATATTCGTCTGATGTTCAATTTAGAAAATATTTACGAAATATTCGTTATCGTATGCACAAAATGTACAATCTATACCAGAGTACAACGTTGGTTCTGAATTGGTGGTAGCATCCGCTTGACTGTCCACAGGTGGTGTTTCTTTCGGGTATTCATACACACAGTGGTATCGTTGCTTCTTGAACCATACGCTCTTCTTCTGATCCTGGACAAATGGCATGGACCGTCGGTCCGATTATAGGGAAATATACGCACTCTAAACTATATCTATATTCACAGAGTATGTCTAGCGTTTGTATTTTTTGTAAAAAAAAGTACTTGCGCTAAATACCTCAAATTTAAATCTCTGCAAGGTTCCGATTATAACGCACTCTAAACTATATCTATATTCACAGAGTATGTCTAGCGTTTGTATTTTTTGTAAAAAAAAGTACTTGCGCTAAATGCGCTAAATATAAATCTCTGCAAGGG
>NW_021851042.1:26984-34009 GCF_003651465.1 Formica exsecta
AAGAGTCACGCAAGAGGTATGTTAAAATTACATGCATTGCTCTGTGTACTTAAGTAATCGACACACCTACCAACTCATCCTAAGCAGCAATCGAGAGAGGAACGAAAGAAGACGCTGTTAATACTCATTCGTGCATATATACGAACAATTTTGATAGATAAGATAATAGATTTTTAGATAAATCATACATCGTATTATGTATCTATCCACAACGCAGCTTACCCCAGATTTTAATGTTTTGTCCGGAGACCTCAATGCCGATCGATGAGGTGCTAAAGCGGCATTCCAGGCCGAAGGCGTAAACTCTTCCTCCTCTTCTTCCTCTTCCTCGACACCCAACTCCTCTTCCAATTCGGTATTCGCCGCCGTACTCATCGCTTCGTCATCTTGGTTCGTGGTACTTTTGATCCGTATCTGTTCGATATGCGGTTCGTTGTATCTCTGCGGGCGCGAATTTAATTTAGAAAAACGGTTAGGTTGTATAAAAATTTTTACTGTAATATTTTTTGGTATAGAAAAGAAACGATTTACCTTCCACACAAATTCACCAGAGCTGGAACTGTTGTCCTCGTCTTCCTCCTCTCCCTCTTCATCTTCCTCCTCACCCTCTTCCTCTTCTTCGTCTTCATCTTGACTGCAACATTCATGCTCGGTGGCAAAACTCGTCGACATTAGATCATCTTGTAAGGGAAGAGGTAACGGGAAGGACGAAGGCAATTGTTGCCATTTAGATTCTTCCTCGGGGCTCGGTAACGGCGCGCCTCCGCCCGTTTTCATGATTCCACGTGATTTATCCTCTAATGGACGCACCATCGAACAAGTATAATCCAAATTTTCTTCTTCGGATAAATCGCCGTTCGTGGTGTCCCGATCTTCGTCCTGCAATCGCTCTCCCAGTCCTTCCAATAATATCATTTCGTTGGTACGTGTGTCGACTAGCAACACATCCTCGGACGGCACCGATTCTCTCGAAATGATCGACACTTCCCTGGAGTTTGATACTAAAGACTCGGAAGTGACAGTGCTTTCTCGCTCCTCTAAAATGGGACTAAGCGGCGTTCCGTACACGTTGTACCTGGAGACAGAAAATGTTGTGTTACATTGACAAGTCGCTATTTAAAATGCAGATGGACGATTTATTTTTAATGAAAAAACCGTACCTGATCGAAATGTCTACACCTCCGCCAATTTGATCGTTTGAATCTTCACCATCCTCATCGTCCCATCGTTTACCGTACATGTCGCTGGGAATGGTTGAGCTTTCGTCATCGTGAGCTTCCAAGGATTCTACAATCTGCATTTGAGCCTGTGGCAATTTTTCCCTGAGTTCGTTACGAATTGCCGTTACAAATTCCTCCTCCATGTTGAATGATACGTATGAATTGTCGCTACGCAAGCTCACTGTCGAACTGTCTTCATCCTCGTTTTCATAATCCCCTTGCGAGCACTGCTCATCTCGCTGAGTATTTGCGTCCGCTTTTAAAACGATTTCCGCTTCCGAATCGTGCGATCGATAAATGTTATCTGCAGCTCTAGACCCTTGAGTTTTACATCCAGGAATTACATTTTTCTTTTCCATCTCGATGTTTTTTACCGTGTTTCCTCTCTCATTCGGACTATCCTTCATATCGATCGTTTGGGTCAATTCGTCAAGTTGTTCTTTTTCCACATTCAGCTCATCCACATTCATAGAGTTATGATTTGAAACATTTCGTTTCAAAGGTGATACGTTTTTCTCGACGCCGGGCGTAGAAATTGCACCTTCTGATATACTTTCAGGACCGGCAGTAGCGTAATATTCCGCATCGAGAATAGTATCTAGCTCGAATAGAATCTGAAATGGCTCCTCTTCGGAGTAGAACGATCCAGAAGTAGCAGCGTTATTGGCTGAAGGCAAGGGATTACCAGACGTCGGCAGACAAACCGCTTCTTCTTCCTCGCAAGACTCTTTGTCCCGAAAACCTGAATCGGAGCTCTGCTCGTCATCCGGCGTAGATAGTTGTTTTCGCTCCTCATCGTCGTCGTTTGGCAGCAGTTTTCGCTCCACCTGCACGTTCTCCGCTGTAGAAAAGTTATCATCGGCGCTATAAATCGAATACACGTTACAAAAGTGCGATGCGTCCGGTGTAGATACGGCGGTCACGGTCAGTTCCGGTGCGTTATTTTGTTCAGTCGATACCGATTCTACGTACTCGTTAAATTCCGTTTCGTCCGAGAAACCGGGTATTTTGTGTTCTAAAGCGGAATCTAATGCATGATTCCAGAGCAAAACGTCCACCGCATTGTGTTGATCGGTCTCGATGTTACTCGTGATAAAACGATCGGGAATATCGTCGTCAATCGTCTCTTTATTAACGAACGATATATCGCTCGTCTCATCTCTCCTTCTCACTTCTTCTTCGACAGATGACGTTTGGTCAGGTACATAGCGAAGAAGAGGGAGATCCGGATCTCCCTTCGACAAGAGTCTTAATACGTGCTTTTCATTGCGCTGCGTGTTATCCGCGTTAGTCTCGGATGACGCGTCGTTGTTGTTTTCAGGAGTTCTTCCCGCGCTGTCTAAAGATAATCGTAAAATCGGCGTATGGCCCTGATCCATGGTCAGGGTCAAAAGTTTCGGCCGTTCTAAATTTTCCAGCGATCTAACTTTATTGGTGACATTATTATTTGGCAACGGATCCCGTAGCTTCTTCAACGCCTCGTCGAACTCGTCCGCGGGAACGGTGTGTTTTAGATCACTGTCGCTACCAGTCGTGGATAACTTCTTCTTGACGTTTTTTTCCGACGATGAGATTTGCGCTCCCATTGACCATTCCGCATCGGAATCGGGATCAATGTGTACAAGCACCATAAGGTCTGTCACGGACTTAGACTTTTGTTTCACCTTTTCCGTATAAACGCCCTTTTCTATCCGACCCTTCCAGCTCTCCTCCTCGGTTTCCGAGCCGGATTCCTGAAATACCGGAGCAATCTTCATCCCGGGAATGTTTCTCACCTGTTCATCGGGTCCGAGACGAAACGAGGACTGTTGTAACGTGTCCGTTATCGGTACATCGTCCACGATGTGAGTCCAGTAGTCGGAGTCGATGCTTCCGCGTAAGTCTTGCAAACTGGCACTTCGTACGTGCTGCTTGCCGCAAGCGTTCGCGCGTAAACTCTCCCAGCGTTGCTCGAAATCCGCGTGCACTGAATGCTCTTTCAGAAGAATTTGTCTCACGTCGTCCAAGGAGGGTCTGTCCTTCGCGTTAACATTCAAACACAAGCGAGTCACTTGACATATATTCGACGGGCAATTAATGAGGTAGCTTTGCAGCAGCCGCGTACCATTTGGCGAAACTGGATTCTTCAGAGATAAGATCATCTGAATAACCTGCTCGTCGTTCATGTCATTGTAAGGCCTCTCGCCCCAACTGATGATCTCCCACAAAAGAACCGCGTAACTCCACATATTGGCCTTTAACGTGATTTCTTGCGTTTCGATCGTGGTATCTGTACAGTTCAAGCTTTCTGGCGCGGACCACCTGATGGGTAAAGCCCGATCTCCTATTATGTAGTAGTCCTCGGGATATTTCTCGACACCGGTGCCGTAATCTCCTAGTTTAGCCGATAAATCTGGAGCGATCAAACAGTTCCTCGCAGAGAGATCCGTATGCGCAAAGCCATGATTGTGCATGTGTTTCAAACCAGCCGCGATTTCTATAGCGATTCGTATCGGAACATTTTCCTTGGTAAGCGCATCCATCGACGTGGTATCGCGATTCGATAACAAGAAACCTTTCAAATCGCCGGCCGGACACGACTCAAATAATAAAAGATACGGATCAGTTTCCAAGCAGAAACCGAGTAGAGCTAAAACATTCTGATGGCGTAGTTTCAAGTACGGCGTGGCCTCGCCGAGAAACCAGGCTTTTTCTCTAGTGGTAGCCTCTTCGGTGAGAATTCTCACGACCACACCGCCTGATTTCGATATACCTTTCGACTGTTCCAAATCTGCCCGACCTTCTACAACCTTGCCGAACCATCCATGACCTATTTCTCTAAGATACTTGAGTTTTTCTCTTGGTACATAAAGTTCATTGGAGCTAAACCATTCGCTATATGGCTCCTGTAGGATAGAACGATCTGTATCTTGATCTTCGTTACGTGGTGCTAATAGAGGTATTGCTTTAGTTTTTGGAGTATTTTTTGTTCCAGATACGATAGAGTCCACTGGTAAAGGTTCAAACTGGACTCTCTCAGAAGCAGCTAACGTCCTGGAAGCATCCAATTCCAATCCTTCAGATCGACCAAATGTGCTTTCCTGTTCTATACTGCTCCCATCCTTGAATTCCTATAATAATAACAATGGTACCATTTTACGCTCTCGCTGACTATGATATAAAAGTGAAAATTTATCGCATACAACAGACTACACATGCTATATTCATTAACATATTTAAAAAAATTATTAGAAAACTTAAAATTTATACTTAATACTATACAAACTACAAATTGTAATAATCAAACCATGTTTTTAAAATTCAAATAGTTATCTTCTCTACACGTTAAATTATAAAAAAATTAGTTCTATAATATTGTATAGAATGCATTAATTGCATAGAGACTCTATCCATAAAAACTTATTAAATAAATATATATAATTATATATCAATATTAATTTATATATAAATATATGTACACTACCGCTCAAAAGTATTTGCTCATCTAAAACAATCGTTCTATAAATGCTAGAAACAATTAGAACATTGTAGTAATTATGTGAAAAGTATTTATTTATGTTTACGTATCTAATTACCAAAAAGATGTGCACATTAATGCTTAAAACTAAATTTTTCCTTCATCTATGTGTCCGCCTTTGTTTTTGATTATAGCGTTAACAAAGCAAAAATGAAAAATGAAATGTTAACAGATAACTGAAGAATATTACGAATGCTTATTATGACTTGGCACAGACCAAATAAACAATGGAAGTTTGGGCGAATTTTGTTTCTAGGCGAATTCCAAGGAATGAGCTGCTGGTGTTTTATGATGTTTTCTATTTATATATTAGTGATTATCAAAATATTATTTCAAAATATTGCCTTATATAACGACGATATATGTGTACATAAAGAGTAAATATAAGTAAAGTGCCAATTAAGGCTTTTATATAAAAATTATCCACGAAACCGATGATGGGTAAATACTTTTGAGCGGTAGTATAAATCATAGTTTATATAGACAGAGTCTGTCAGAATAGCTAAACACTAACTTTGTTTACATTCCCATTTTAACTGACAGTTTATGCAGTAGGATATAAAAAACCTGCAATATCAATGTTACCTGATTGTATTTCTCTGCTTTGCCCTATAATTAAAAAAAATGCAGAGACTGACGTTAGAACTGCAAAGCAACGACATAACTTTTTCTACATTATTTGGAAAAATATGATAAGGATCTCTTCAAACTACCTTAAATCCCTTTGGTCTTCTGTGCCTCTGGCAACAGAGGCAACCGGCTAAAGTTAATGCTGTGGCAGTGACACTTGATAAAGCAATCGCGTAACGCATCCAGTAATGTTCCCATTGCCAAGAACCATGAGTGTGCGGTGAACCTGGGATAATGATAAAGTTCCATTCAAAGGCATTGAATTTCGAATAGACAGTTCGAATAATATTTAAGACTGTTGCTATAAATGTTAGCCATACCATTCTCGTCTGTTTTATCTGATTTTCCATCGTTTTTTGGAGAAAAGAAAAATGAGAAATAGAGAAATGCTCTGCTTCCTGTCTACAAAGTAGCATACATATGTGTATGTATGCATATATATAAAGAAGAATTTAAAGAGATAGAAAAACAATCGAGTTTGGAGTGGTGTTTTACGTCAACGGTTCTCGGAACGAGGAGAATTCGCGAACGAACGGTGTACCTGTGACGAGTGACGTGGGTACGGGGTAGGCTGCGAGCATTGGTAGACCCACCCAAAACAGCCAGCATGCCCAATGTAAGTTCCGCATCGCGTATACCGGGGATGAGTTATCCGCTTTCGACGAGCTTGCCTAAGTCATTCTCGGCGAGAGAAGCAACGAAAGTCGTCGAGGACGGTCGTCGATGCTCATAATCCTCGCCTCGCGTGTTCCTTGCGCTCTCGTGACATCAGCGCTGGCGAAAGGTGGCGACGCGCATAGCACAGACACGCTTTATCCGCACCGTACATGATTGCTAACGAGCTTTGATAACATTGGCGCGTGATGTAAAGAGCCTTTCTTACGCCATATCACTCGTATATCATTCTTGTGTCAAAAGAAAGAAATGTCAATGGAGATGTTTTCTTTTCTTTTTTTTCTGTTTTTTTTTTTCCTGCGCGGATTACGTAGTACGAATCGAGAGTTTAGTCTGTGTTATCCCACGGATTAAGGAATAATCGAATCGGGTGTGAAATATCCGCTGAATTATGATGGCGAGGGGGAGACACTTCGAGGATAAGGACGATGGCGAAATTGATTTGTTACGCCATGTTAACATGGTTTTTTGACATGTTGAACGAGATACGATTGGTTCTGATGGGTGTCAACAATATGGCGTATTTACTTTTTTTTTAGGTTCTCTTATAGCGAATTCAGTCATTTGCACTGCGCCGCACTGGTGCATATTAAAGACTACTATACATGTGAAGTTATCTAATAAAAAAGAATAATATAAACATTTTAAGTAATTAAAATCCAATCATGATAAATTGTCATTTTATTTAACGGAACATACATTATTTTTTCATCATCAAAATGTTTATATATTATATCATTGCATTCATATACTTCATAAATAGCAGCCTTTAATGTGCACTGGTGTGATGTAGTGTAAGTGACCGAATTCGCTATAACCATAGACATAGTATATCTAGACCGAGCGTTTGCCTTTATTTAAGGAGTAGGGGCCGATGCCCACGTAGAAAAGGACATACTCTGTTTCGTGCCCCTTGCGTTCTCTCTCGCTCGCACGTAGCATGACGAAAGAGAGCGCTATGCTCTGTGTGAGCGAGAGAGAAC
>NW_021851042.1:35125-36273 GCF_003651465.1 Formica exsecta
GAAAAGGACATACTCTGTTTCGTGCCCCTTGCGTTCTCTCTCGCTCGCACGTAGCATGACGAAAGAGAGCGCTATGCTCTGTGCGAGCGAGAGAGAACGCAAGGGGCACGAAACAGAGTATGTCCTTTTCAACGTGGGCATCGGCCCCCACTCCTTAAATAAAGGCAAACGCTTGGTCTAGATATACTATGTCTATGGATGTGACGTTTGATAATTTCTACATTTACACTCAGGTTCGAATAATGAATACACGTGAGTCTGTTGCCAGTTGATGCTCTGATTAAGCGTAATCGAACGGATTAAACAGTTGTGAAATATTGGCCATTAAAATACGTGGACGATATTGAAAAAGAAAGTCATGTCCTGAGTGCTCTAATGGCGACGGAGGAGCATAAACGTTTAGCTGATATAGTGAAGAAAACTCACGCTCTGTTGCGCACCGAGTGTCATCAATATGGCGCCGAAATCGCGTGGGAGCGCCATATGGCGCGAAATGACGTTTTGCAGGTTCGCTTGTGCGCTGCATATAAAATTAAATTTTATAACATTTATTAGATAATTGTAAATTTTATAGATCGACATGAGAAGTAAATTTTACATAGTATCTTATTGCAATTTCAGAATTACGCTATGTCTATGCGGAAATTGGCCACTACGTATTGGGCGGACAATAACTCGAAGAATGGAACGTATTGCAGGATGGAATGGATAAAAATCCAGTGCAAGGAGTACTTTCTCAACAGTGGCAAAGAGAAGTATGATAAGAGAGAATGGGACATAAATGCAAAAATGACTCTAAAAAAATTGAACGATACGTACGAGAATCGTACGTCCGAAGGCAAAGACATCCGTATAGAAGATCAATTAGTAAAGTCTTACGAGCGGAGAATATCGATATTGGACGTAGGAAGTTGTTACAACCCTCTGAGTGTCGAGGATGCATTCGACGTCACTGCGATAGATCTAACTCCCGCGATAGAAGGAGTTTTTCGCTGCGATTTTTTAAACGTCGCGATCGGAAGGGAGAAAATTCTCTCGCGGGATGCGCGTGAGATTCATCAGCTATCCGTGAACTCGTTTCACGCCGTGGTATTCTCCCTGTTACTGGAATATCTGCCATGTCCGAAGCAAAGATATATTTGCTGCAG
>NW_021851042.1:36718-60187 GCF_003651465.1 Formica exsecta
AGGAATGCGTACGACGTGTTGAAAATTGGCGGCCTGCTGATCATCGTGAGTCCGGATTCGAAGCATGTCGGCGCGAACGCAAGGCTGATGAAGTCTTGGAGATACACGCTGAGCAGATTAGGATTCATGAGGATCAAGTACGAGAAGCTACGTCACATTCATTGTCTGGCGTTCAGAAAATGCGCGTGCAAGAACGTGGCCACGCGATGGTGCGAGTTGCAACGTTTTTCCGAGGACGATAAGAGATATATATCGGAGACAGAGATTTTTATCCCGCAGGACTTTCAGACCGTTTGTCCCGAAGGAAAACAAGGAAAATTAGATGAATACGATAAAAGCGATTTAGCGAGCATCTTTTCTGAGTTACCGTTTGATAATGAAACGTCAGTTTAACCCTCTGGGTCCATTGTCCAAGAATTAAAAAGCGTCATCACAAACTTGTGATTACCTTGACATTAAATAAAATATATTTGTAAGATATATTTTACAAAAAAAATATATTACAAAAATGATTATTATATATTATTATGTTTGTAGGAATTGTAAGATATAAAGAATAAATTGTATCTTTTTAAAATTTGCGTTGTTAGAGACATAAGTTCTGCATCACGAGCGCCAGGTGGCGTTAGAATCGAAGAAAAGTTTTGAGCGAAAAGTTCTTCCTATATATAAGATAATCGGTGACTCTTCTTTCTGTGCCATCTGCCATCTTGAAAATTTCTTTCTGATCGTTTCCTCTTGTTGGCGCACGTGGTTCGTATAATTTCGTCTTCTTATTTCATCTCTCTTAATAATCTGCTGCATCGGAATATTTATTCTGCAATTGTGATACGTTCTAAATTATCAGACATTCTCGCAATACGGTTATATTTATAAGAAAGTATTTTTTTACAGTTAGTGCATACATGCAATCCATCAGCAAACTTTATGTTTAATTATAACTAATTCTAATAAAGAGAATAAGAATATGTCTCTAATTATAATTAAAAAATGCACGTAATAATCGTGATTGTTACAGGAAGTTCAAAATGTCTTCGCATTTGAATTGGATGATAATCCGCGACAACAATGCCTTCCTTCTTAAGAAGCGTAACATCAAGAAGCCGTTTTCCACGGTTCGTAACTAGTACGCAAAGTATTACAAACATTATTAGTTGTAGAAGCATTATTAATTTCAATTTTCAAAAATAATCTGTTAACAAAGTTATTATTTAGATTAATTAATGTTTAGGAATCCAACAACTTGACGAATCAGAGCAGCTATCGCTACTCTGGTTTGATTCATCGTAAGAGTGTGGGAATTGTAGATACTCCTGACAAAAAAGGATTCACAGTCGTTTACAAGAAAGCCAAGGCAGTCAACAAACCTGCTAAGGCTACTGTCAGAAGTACAATGAAAGCGGGAGCTCGTCGTTCCCTTTATAAATTAAAGACACTGTTAACGAAAAACAAGTATTGTGTAGATCTTACCAAGGTATGTGAATTAATTATCTTTTATTAAAGTAATACTATTTTACTATTAATATTATCAATACGATGTTTTGTAGGCTGCACTGCGACGAGCTAGCGCTGTGCTACAATCTCAGAAACCCCTTCCTGCTAAAAAGACACGTACTACTAAGAAGGCCGATTAATTTGTATACTTTATCGAATATATGTTTTAACATAATTTATTATGAACGACATATTTTCTGTGAAGTAAATGTGCTCTAGCTTTTTGAAATTACTTGTTTTGATATATTATATTATTTGCTTGGATGAATTGCCTTGCGCACCTTTACTTTGCAAATATGTCTGGTGTTATTTTTTGATCAATATTTCCACAATATATATTTTGGTCATATAATTACAATATTGTATATATAGGTGAGATTTTATATATATTTTGTGTAATGGAGAAAATACTAAATTATGATTTTTTTTTATATGATATTTTTATTATCATTTATTATGACACATTTATATATCTTTTATATAAAGTTTAATTTTTTTTTTAATTTTTAGATAAGAACTCTGGGGTTAAGAAAAACATATTCCTGGTAATTGTAATTAGCCTACAAGAGAAGTAATTATTAGGTAACTTTTATTTTTATTAATTAATTGATCTATTATTTGATATATCAATTTGAATTTTAGATAGAAAAGTAGCATTCTTAACTAATATATTTGTTTTATTGTTTAGGTTGTGCTTGTTCGTGATTTCCAAGTGAAATGACATTTTAAAATTGTATAAAGGTATTTTAATATTTTTAATTTTTCTATATCATTTTCTATACATGAAAATTAAAGTAAAATGATGTTATAATTATCACCAAGATCTCTGAATGCCATGATTTTACAATTTGCTACTTCTGACTTTATAAAATTCATCTTAACATTTATAAATAATATTCATTAACAAAAACAGAATTTTTTATTTATGTTTCAGAGATTTGCTAAACTCATGGAATTTATGATCAATCGTCAAAGACTACAGGTAATTTTTATTTATTAGATTTCATTTTTTTTAACCATATAATAATGTTTGAAAATGATGATAGAATTTTATCCATCAAGGTCTATGAGTGCCATGATTTGTATAGTATTTGCTAACTGATTATTGATATCAATTTGAAATTTAGGTAGAAAAATAGCATTCTTAACTAATATATTTGGTTTATTGTTTAGGTTGTGCTTGTACATGATTTCCAAGTGAAATGGCATTTTAAAATTATATAAAGGTATTTTAATTATTTTTATTTTTCCATATTTTCTACATATAAAAATTAAGATAAAATGATGTTATAATTATCACCAAGATCTCTGAATGCCATGATTTTACAATTTGCTACTTCTGACTTTATGAAATTCAACAATATTTATAAATAATATGATCCACCAAGATCTATGAGTGCCATGATTTATATAGTATTTGCTAACTGACTAATTTTGACATCAATTTGAATTTTAGATAGAAAAGTAGCATTCTTAACTAATATATTTGTTTTATTGTTTAGGTTGTGCTTGTTCGTGATTTCCAAGTGAAATGACATTTTAAAATTGTATAAAGGTATTTTAATATTTTTAATTTTTCTATATCATTTTCTATACATGAAAATTAAAGTAAAATGATGTTATAATTATCACCAAGATCTCTGAATGCCATGATTTTACAATTTGCTACTTCTGACTTTATAAAATTCATCTTAACATTTATAAATAATATTCATTAACAAAAACAGAATTTTTTATTTATGTTTCAGAGATTTGCTAAACTCATGGAATTTATGATCAATCGTCATAGACTACAGGTAATTTTTATTTATTAGATTTAATTTTTTTTAACCATATAATAATGTTTGAAAATGATGATAGAATTTTATCCATCAAGGTCTATGAGTGCCATGATTTGTATAGTATTTGCTAACTGATTATTGATATCAATTTGAAATTTAGGTAGAAAAATAGCATTCTTAATTAATATATTTGACTTATTGTTTAACTTGTGCCTGTACACGATTTCCAAGTGAAATGGCATTTTAAAATTATATAAAGATATTTTAATAATTTTTATTTTTCCATATCATTTGCTACATATGAAAATTAAGATAAAATGATGTTATAATTATCACCAAGATCTCTGAATGCCATGATTTTACAATTTGCTACTTCTGACTTTATGAAATTCAACAATATTTATAGATAATATTCTTTATTAACAAACACAGAATTTTTTATTTATGTTTCAGAGATTTGCTAAACTCATGGGATTTATAATCAATCATCAAAGACTACAAGTAATTTTTATTTATTACATTTCATTTTTTCACTGTATCATAATATAATGTTTGAAAACGATAATAGTTTTATCCAGAAGACGATCTATGAATGCCATGATTTATACAGCTTTATGTAATAGTACATTTATACATTTATTTGCTAACTGATTATCATTGATAGTTTGAAATTTAAGTAGAATAGTAGCAATCTGACTAATATTTATTTTATTATTTAAATTGTCTGCGATTTCCACAAATAATATAATAGTAAAATTGTATAAAGATATTTCCTTATGATTCTTAAAATCTTCTTATATATAATCGAAATTAAAGTGATGTTATAATAATCACCAAGATCTCTGAATGCTATGATTATATATATTAGTATTTGCTATCTGAAAATGAAATTTTAATTTTGTAATATTTGAAGAGTTATGTCTTTTTGTTTCATGAGAAAATATTTTCCGTTTCAGATTTTATTTTCCAGATGCGTTCTTTATCGAAAAGTTTTCATGTTTTTTTATTAAATCCATGAAATTGTATATTTGTAAGATTCAGAGAGAGGAGAGGACTTTTTATAAATAGTATAATAATAAAATATTTAAAACAAATGTATGAAATTCATGTGGTTATAATTAAATTTTCCAGTAAAAATTTTTAATCAGAATTGCGCAAACTTTTCGATTACAACTTCCCTCTTATAGATTTAATATGTTTATTTTAAAATAAAAAATTATTCTTGAGCTCGGTTAGAATTATATGAAATTTCCGTTTATTTCCGTTATATATTTTTAGTCAAATTAAACGCTGTTTATAGTGTCACAGAATCCATCAGTGCAGAAAAGGTGCGCTAATAGATGTGTTTGCACGAATAATGAATAGACGAGCACTCTCCTAGGCTGATTATCCTGCGGCAGCGAGTCTCTAAAAGGACTCGCGCTTGCTATGTGCAAGCTATTTCCTCGTCAGCCCTTTTGCCCGCTCGATTCGAAGAGGGAAATCGTAACGCTTCGAAATTGTGGTTTGCCTCGTTTGCGCGCTGTTAACTGTACCGCTAACGAGAGACGAGGGAGGAGATCCTACGATCGCGTTATGACGTCTCCTCGCCGTTCGACTGAATAATGCCCGAGCTCTCTCCGACTGTGTGCGAGGCTTATTAATTTAACTTGTCGTTGCGGATGTGCTTCGGCGACGCCGCAACTGCTGAGGAAGCTGTGCGTCGATCGATTGCTCGGAAGCGCATATTAGCATGTAAACGCTATTCGGGAATAGTAACTACTGACCGAGTTCGGGAATGTTTAAAGTTTAATAGGGATATACGCCGATATATATAATTTGTCGTTGAATAGAAATATCGATTTCAGATTCATATAATCCGAGACATTTCTTCTGCGATAATAAATAAATAAAATAATTTTATAAAAAGAGACGCTAGAAATGTTCCCCTCGGTGCGAGAAAACGTGATAAAAATGCAATAAAAGCTTTGAAATGAAATCACGGCTTTCTAATCGAGATGATGACGCAATGGAAATCTTTAACAAATCTAATTTAGAGTTTACGCGTCGTTCAGGGCAAAATTCGGGATTTTTATTTAGCTTTTGTGGAAATATACGAAACACAATATCCGATGACACTTACAAGAAGATATAATATTAGCAATATATATACGATACAATTAAATCGGACTTTAGAAAGTAATGGCTGATTTTAAATTACAGAGAGCACAATGAATAATGCATAAATTTAAAATTATTGTTTTATTTATTGTGAGTTAATTAACGCATACACAAAGAAGATGTAAGTATCATTTATAATAAAATTTCCGTAAAAAATGATTTATTATCCGGATGTGCCATATTTTCTGATAAATTTTGTAATAAATTCTACTATATTATCATACGCGTCTCTCTCTCTCTCTCTCTCTCTCTCTCTCTCTTTCTTTGTCTTTATTGTACACATTTATGAGTCACTCCATACATTTTTATGTTTTATATTGTGTTTCGTGGGAAAAGGGCCATAAAGTCTCCCAGGAAATTATGAGAGGTGATATATACCATTATGGAATTTCACGGGGGGATGGAAAACGCTATTTCGCGTGCTAGTGTTCCGAATTACGGCGATTTCCGGCGATGGCTACCCGGGAATTCGCGAATCCGTTGAAATTATGCCAATTAGTGCAATTAAAATTGGTCCGCGACTATAATTTGAATTTACAAATCGTCATTACGGCTGCGTGAATGCACGCGGATACGGGATGTCGTTTACGAGCAAACATACAAATCAATACATTTGTTCTTGATAAAAAAAAAATCGCGCTATACTCTGCAAAAGAATGGATAATTTCCTGTAGTAAAGAGAGTTTCCCCGGAGGATCGATCTCCCCTTGAGGCTAATACGAAGGCTTAACAACGTTCAAATATACTATATGAACCGAAGACTCCGCTAAAATGATCACCCTCGGAGGAGAAAGTAAGAGAAACAGACGAAGAGGAGAGACTGGCAAGTGCGGAGGGATCGCCCCGTCCCTCTTGTTGGCGAAAAAAGAGAGGTCGACTCATGAATAATGCGGGGGTGAAAGCCGGCTGAAACAATTGCCGGGCGTCGCTCTACTCTAGAAATTACATCGTCAGATTTTCCGCGAAATTAAAACATTATACCGGGTGCCCGAGGTGTTCTTTAACCTGCCGACCGCAGATTTCTCGCGGAACTTCTTCTCTACTTGTTTTGTAATTTTTTTTATGCTTCTATAATTCTAAGCGTCGAGTATATAAAAACAGAACTGTAACGTTTAATTAACACATTGTGTTCATTAAATATGATATAAACAATAAAATTTTATTTTCCATTCACGATCTTTAAAATTTAATTTAACAAATTTCTTTCATTTGAAACGCTCATAATTCATAGGCGCGTGTTTCGACGTTGAAGCGAATCAAATTTTTTTTTGTTTGATTTCCCTTTGTATGTTATTTTTTTTTAAATTATGTTAAATTATGCATATTTTTAAATTATATTAAATATTCTGTCAAAATATTCGTGTTTTGAAAATTTTTTTCCATTTCTAGCCGACATAAAATGCCCGAGACACCGTGTACATTTCGCTCCCGTCTACGGTCACTCGTCTTCCTGTCTTTTCTTTTCGCGGTCCTTTTCTAGTTACGCGCGATACGTCCGCTCGTTCTGAGAAAAAAATCGCCGATTATGCGATTTGACTGACGGCGATACGAGGACACTTTTCCTTCAGGATTTAGTAGCTCGTACTTGCCGACGAGGACGAAATTGCGAGCCTGGCTCGCGCCGAGCAAGATTGCCTGGCAATTTCTAGGATAATGTTGGACCCGGTTATTAAACGTCCTTACACACGGTGTCGCTATCATTTTTGGGAAACACGCTGCCGAGAATCGAAAATACATATCGCGAAATAAGTCCAAACGCGCGAAATAAAGGATCACGTTTTTTCCCTAGATCTCGTTTTTTCAGATATCTACTTTCGTATTTTTTCACTTCAATCTCATAAAGAAAGGCTCAAAAATATAACCCACCAATTTCAATGAATTCGCTCTTCCAAGCATACTTTTTAAAGATCCCTTTTGGGGTACAGACGATCAGCCTTTTGATCAGGGTCAAAGTAGACCGGCGCGACTGTTGTTAGCGACTTAAATATAGTTTATCATGCTGCTTTGGCAAAAGCTACATAATATACATTGGTAGCTGTTTACCAACTTTTCGACTCGAGTTTAAGCGAAGGGAAAAGATTGATTTTTTATTTTATATATTATAATATATTTTTAATAAAATTGATTAAAATTATATATATATATATATATATATATATATATATATATATATATATATATATATATATATATATATATATATATATATATATATATATATATATATATATATATATATATATATATATATATATATATATATATATATATATATATATATATATATATATATATATATATAAAATATTCTTCTTATGCAATTATTTATTATTTTAATCTATTATTTTCTTAAACAATAGTAACATAACTTAAGTAAATAATATTAACAGTAATTTAATAACAACTAACAACCAGTTTATTATAATTGTATCTTAGAACGGAATGAAAAAACTCTTTGTCCCTTCTAATTGCAATGCTTTATATGTATATTAGTATTTAATAAATGCGAGCAATGACGCACGACGCATTACACTCGATATCGCGGGACTATCTAATTGCCGATTTACATTTTGTTTACCATCTCAGTTTGTTTTTTTTCTTAGTTTTTTGTTACTAGCTACATTTATGTAAAAACTTGTTTGTGAGTAATTGGCTTGACATTTATCACGTTGCGCGGATCGAGATTGCCGACCATTGAAGGTCAATAATATTTATGCATTATGTGTCGCGTGAATCTTATTACGAATCTTATTACTTCCTAAATCTTTACCTTACGTAAATATAACGCAGTATATATAAGCAGAATATCTGAAAATTCGAGGATGATTATTCTATTGTTTATAAGACAACTTTGATTGTTTTTAATCATCAATAATGACAAACGAGAGAATTTCTCGAACTAATCAAATTTTTAATTTTAATTTTCGATTTTAATTGCTTGATATATTTTCATGGGAAGTGAAAAGAATAAAATAATAAGAAAAGTAATAAATAATTAATTAATTTTTTACAACACTAATAATATAATCTTACTGATACAACTTTTAATAACACATCGATAATACGAGTTTCATGAAAGAAGATGAGTTTCGAGCTTTCTCTTGTTAAATTATTGTGTGCGTTTTGTCTACATTTTTCTCTACGTCAATACTCTCGTCTGTGTGTCCGTAAAAGGAGGACGATATACGGGATCCTGTTAGCAGCTCTCGAGTAAATCCACGTTTCAGGCTGCGCGACCCTTGCCCGGCACCTCAATGGTGTTGATTGCTTATCTGAATATGCATAATCGTGACGATAATGACAGCGCTCGGGCCGAACACTCGGCTGTACGCCGTGCATACGTAACGAGAATGCAATTCCCTTATGCGTCTACATATGGACAATCGTCGACAATCATCATCCGCTTACGCGGAAAATTGATCCGCAATCCATTTCGCGATATAGTAGATCAAATATTTATCGAAACCTCTCGAATATTTTTTTCGCATTCCATGATTGGAAATCGAACGTGAAAGCATTTTTTTGGCCTAATACGCACGCATCGTACTCTCCAATTCTCTTCTCCCGATGTAAAATGAAATTTTAATTTTTGCACATTTCCATTCCTTCAACTATGTATGTATATTTGCCATTCTCTTTTTAAATATATTTTTTACGCTTTAAATATTTTCGTTTCTTCTCCAAATCGCAGGTTTTTTTCCATTTGACTTTTGTATATTTTATTTATTATTATCTGATGCGTTTATTGCTCGAACGGTTAAAAATTGCCGTTTTGCTGAATTTGACATGGCATAACTGGACGTTTAGTTTTTTTTTTCGCGATTCATCATACGTGTTTATATGGTAATACACGCTCGACGTCAGAGTTCGTATTTATATGCGCGAGAGATAAAAGGACCCGTAGAAAACTGACGTGAGCGGTATAGAAATGTTACGAATGCGCGCGGTCCCTCTTTTTGCTCCTCTATGTATATCTTCTACCATCATAAAAATGAGTAATACGCGCATGCGAGGTACAAGTTAAATGAAATACGAAATTATTCTCCGCTATGTCTCTTATCCGTATTACAAAATTCGTGAAAGCTCTTGATGCTTCGCCATTTTGGAAAGGCCGACCCTAAAGTGGGTCAAGGTAGAGGATTATTGACCATAATTTTAGGTCGACCCGTATGCCCACGCAAGGTACGTCAATTTGCACTATACATTTGGCGTGTCAAATATTAGGTATCCTGAAACAACCTTTGTCACCGCGACATAGTGACGCATCACGTATGCATAGATACGTATTTACACGTTTTGCACGTTAGGGCTCCTTCGAGCTTATATACTATACGCACAATGATCGGTTTTCTGTGTGACTCATGGATTCACATCGAGTCAAAATTAAAGGATAGAAAGAGAGAAAAGACTTTATAGTGTCGCAAACATATGGTCCAATTTTACAAATGACATAGCAAGGATACATACGAGAAATTTTTGTTTCTTCAGAATTAGATATTTGAAGAGCTACAATCGGATTTCGAATTAATCTTAATAACAATCTTAGAAGATTATATAATATATAATATAATATGATATTCCCCCCGCTTATAATTCAAGAGAGTTATCGAAGCCTCGATTATCAAAACAAACGATGAGTATTTTTTTTCTTGGTACATATAATCGAGAGGTAAAGAGAGAGGGTGTGCGAAACTAGAAACATGTCGACTTCGAAAGGAAGGCAAGTTTGCGCATCCCCCGCGTGATTCTTTCGCGGAGAGAATGAATTTGAACATAATAAAATAATGCGCGGAGGGGCGTTATAACGAATTGAATTTCTGCAGGAATGACCTAAGGCGCGCGCGCGCCGTAAAAGGGGGAGTTTGGACAGATATCCTTGTACGCGAAGTTATAATAAATTCAAAGCGAACGAGGACAACATACCCACACACGCACACACACGGACGAGGGCAGGGCTCTCAGGTTACGTCTGGATTTCGCATAGAATATTCCACGCGCGAATTCAAAGCCCTTGGTTTTGTGCTAAAAGTGTCTAAAAGCCGGCCGTTAAAGTACAGGAGAGCGGGGAGGGGAAAGAGGAGGGAGCGGGGGCGCCAGGTGATTTCGAGTCGCGTGAGAATAGGACGCGAAATTTCTCTATTCCGACTTTTCTCAAGTTTCTCAAAGGACGCGCTTTCCTGCGGCAGTATACACTTATCGCAACTTTTTGCCATATCAAAGTTTTATATTCCAATTATACTCTCCGTTATCTCTCGCCAAAGTTTTAATTCTAGATTTTCATATGTATTTATTTTCCGTAACTTTTTGATATCTCTCTCCGTCACATCAATCCCGCTGTCATTGCTTTTTATAATTTCGAGAGAGAAGATATTCGGAAAAGTACCGACTGCAACTTTATCGTCTGTCTCTATATCATGTTGATCTTATTTTATTTGTTCGATCTTTACCGTGTCGATTTTACTTCGGTTGTATTGTACAGATAGTTAACAAATTGATGACTATATCCATCTCTTTCTACTTACTTTCTCATTTTTAATATTTCAGAAACTCACGTCTCTCTAGCGTTTTGTAATTGTCATTTCGCAATAGGTTTTATTGAGAATTGATGTCTTTGGCGATAATTTATGCTAAATACATACGCACGGCCAGTAAATAACTCGTGACTAAAAAGAATGCGTAAACATACGCATTCGTTTCTTAAAGTGGTTGAAGCTTATTTTCACGCGCCGTTGCTTCTCGCGATGAAATAGATAGCGGGATCATTTTTATTCATCTTGTCAAACAGATAATCATACATCATACTATTAAGGCTAAAAAGAAATTGCAAAATGTAACCTTAAATCAGCTAACGTGTCGCATAATGAAAGATTTCGTCTTGTGTAGACCCTGTTTAATATTATCATATCAAAAAAGATAAAAGTCTGCTTTTTGTCGAAAAAATTAACATAAATTTTAATGCGCCAGATGAAAAAAAAAACGGCCATTCTTCATTTCCTCTGAATCATCTTTTGCGCTGAATGACAAGTGTAAAAAAAACATGAGTAATTTTAATCTTTACGGAACGGAAAATTTTATATATTTCTAGGCAAATTATTATTAACACATCAATTGCAAATGATATGAAGTTTATGTGTATCCGTTTTTTTTTTCAATAATGAAAGATACGAAGTGAGATATAAGAAGTGTACTATAAATCTGCAATAACTTGCAAATTACATGACGTCAATGTAATATCGGAAGGAGTGGCTCTATTTAAAATTTTATTTTGCATATTTTTGATTGCGTAAGATTAAAAAAATAGCAATATGCAAATAATATCTTTGATATACTGATTTTGATCTCTCTCTCTCTCTTTTCTCTCTCTGAATATAAACTTTCGTTATATTTTGTTATATTTAGTTACGTATATCTCATCTTTGCGTATGCAATTGATTTTCAGGTTTCGTCCATGTTCGGAATGTATTAATTTGAATAACACTATCAAATGAATTAATAATAAACAATTAGGTTAATTAGACGTCCAGATTGCCAGGAAATGCGGACTGTTAATAATTTGCTTGCGTTATCGTTGTATCGACAGTTTATTTTCTATAGCGTAGATAAACAAAAATTACAAAATATATGTCGTGTATATTACGTATTTACATTTTTCAGATCTGTTACAGAGAACTGTTTTTGTTTTAAAATAACAAAAGGATTAAAGCTCGCGCGAGAGAAATTTTTGGCAGTCGTATGCATCGTAATTGCGCCTCTCGCTGATGGTATTGCGAATTTTATATACGGTACTCTTTTTGCGCATATTCGGATGGCACTCATCTCCACGATTGTTCTTCGCAAATAACGCTCTGCGAGTCCGAGCTGCTAGTCATTCTCGATGCTGCAATTTATTAATGATGTTAATTCTAGGCAGAACAAAGGAAATATTTCTCGCTGGCGGCTATCGATATTGCGTTTGTAAAATATGGATTACGCGGGAGATGTCCGTAACAGGTGCACACGCCCGCCCGACCTCTCGATATAATAATACAATATTCCATGTCCTATTATATCCACGGTCGGATAAATTTATTACGAGCTATAAAATCCTAAACGACAAACAGGCCACGCGCATTCTCTGAAGGCGCTGTAAAAAGATAAATTATATATGTAATAGTTGCAAAGTATTTTTAATCAACGCGTGACCTTTATTCGTTGTTAATTAGGACGTTCAATCAAAGCTGCTCTTTACAAAGCAGGAGTAATAGATAATTTTATATACGCATCTCTCCATTATTATACAAGTTTTGAACGAGTTATAAAATCGATGTACGCGAAAAAATTTAATGTGAGTTTCAATGAATCAGCAGTTTGCAAATGAAAAATTCGTTTAGGAATATATTTTATAAATTTATATATATATTAAACATATATATTTTATTATTATTATTCAAGTCGCGTTATTTTGTCATACGTATAATTTTCATTGGATGATTTCGGAGATGAAATATTACACAACTAGCATCCTATCGCGAATTAGTTCGGTAAATAAGGCGCATCCTTTAGAGAATGCATCATCGTTTAGCCCGCAAGATGTGACACTCCTTATGCAGAGGCTTGCGCAACGCTCGCGCTAAATCCCGACTCGGAACTCCAATTTTTCTCGCATGTGTATCGCACTGTTTTCGTTGCCATTACCGGAAAAGCAATATGTAATTCGTCCGCGGCGTGCCGCGCTACTTTAAAGAGGTACAAATCGGTTAACTCAACGTTGGTCAAATATTACTTTTGCAATTGCCGCTGAATCCCGCTAATGAACGCGCACTCGTGCAAAAGCGCTGACGCTCTCTCTCTCTCTCTCTCTCTCTCTCTCTCTCTAATATCGCACGCAAAATTCTTGTAACGCGTTAATCCATAATTTCGTAATTTTTCTTTTTCTAGTAAATATCTTGAGGAACGAGTGCCCCTCGACAAGAATTTCTCGGGAACAAAATCACCGTTATAAGCGGAGAGGGAGAAGGGGAGAGAAGAGAGAATAATTTTTCTCCGTTTTTCTAGTTAAAAAGTCGAAAACTTCTGCGACGAAATGCAAACAGAATTAAAGTTGGAGCATTCGCGGGAGCCGAGAAGAGTTTTTAAATCGATTCAGAAACCCCTTGTGTATATCCGGCAATATTTACACGACATAGAGTGATTCGCGCAGATGCAAGGCGAACATCCGAGGTTTGCTCACCTGTGACGCACATCGTTTCGCACCTCCCATCCTCCTTCGCGACTTCGCGAGGACGTAAAGAGACGAAAGGGAGAGGGGGGAGGAGGAAGGAGGAAGGAAGGGGTCCCCGAAGAGATCCGCGAGTAAGGCTGATTCGACGAATTCGGGGTCCAGTCATGCGAGGGGCCCGGGTATAAAGCAGCTGATCGGCGCCGCTGTCAGCATCAGTAGTCTAACTTCGCTCGAACATGAAGGTAAGTGTAATTCTCTCTCCTTTGGTCACCTTGGCTTCCCCTCCGCCCTTTCTTCTTTATTTTGTACCTGTTCTCGTTTTACATTTGGTAATCCTCCCTTTTATTATAATGGCGTCTCTCTTTCTCTCTCTCGTCTTCTGTGTTTTTTCTACATTCGTTCGGTTATCCCGCGTCTGTCCATTTTTTGAATTTTTGCAAGATTATTGTCCTTATATAACATTAATTGGGAGTGTAATTTTTTATTACGTTTGTTTTACACAAGTTTTTTATAACGTTTTACGTAAATGAAAATATATAACGCAAATGGAGCGCTGATTTTCCTCCTTATAATTAACGCGTTTGAAAACAACATGTTGCGAATATTGTATAATGGAAATTTCAGATGGTTTCGATTCGATAATGTTATTTGATAACGTTTCTTCTAGCTGTTCTTCATATATTTTCCGATTGCAGATATTTAAAATTTAAAATCTTCTTTCTTGTCATATAATTTTTGATTTCTGAATTTTTTTTTCTTTTATTATTTTACTTTTTCCGTACCACGTGGGGGATCGCATAGACGTTAATTGCCACGTTATATTCGGCGAAAATCCGGTCTCGAGAGATCCAAAAGTGAATAATGCAGCGTGAGCTCTTCGGCCTGCGTCGAGGCTGTTTCACGTCGTTAACGACCTCGGAGACCGTTTAAGAGTCTCCTACGGTGATTCAAAACGTCTGTCTCCTTTGTACATCGTCGCAAAAATTCGCTGTTAATCCGCCGCGCGTGTACGTTTTTGCGACTCCGTCGTCGGCGTCTTGAATCGCGAACGACTCGAAACGAGGTGAAATTTCTTCACGAGAGTGAAAGGCGTCAGGAAACGTTGTTCGTGGTAATGGCGGCGATTACGTAATGAGGCTTACACACGAAAGCGTGCGTAAGCCGTGTGTAAATCATTTTCCTTCTCACATCATCTGGAACGCGCGTCTAGATTCCATCTTGATCGATAAAACATTTCGGTTTCTATTTGGCGAGATTTTTGCTAAACGATCGATTGTCACTGGTATTAGTCGTTCGTAATGTGTTTTTAAATAGAAATTTATAAATCAACTGAATTAAATATTATATTTCTCAACTGAATTTCACGATCAAATCTATTATAGTGTAATTTTGATTTTTTCCCGGTTTGTTAAAAAGACTCTTACTGACACGCGATGCAATTACATATCTCATATATAGACGTAGCTTCATATATTAAACGTCACGGCAATCTTATCACTCTGGAAGAGCCGAATGTCTCTGGGCGAGTCTACAGGATAACATCATTTCGGTCGCTACCCTTTGCGCGCTTTGCTCTTCACCAAAGTATAGTGGGTATCACGTACTTCTCTACAACAGGTCTATTCTATACTAATTAACGTCCTAACTAACTCTCTGGCATTAACCCGTTATGTACTAGCGTAACCATCTGCTCGCGGTCTTCGAGAGGGTGAGAAATTCCCTCGCTTCGAGTTTGAACCAACTCGTCGAAGCTGTCATGGTTTGCATTTTCGTCGAATCGAATCATTAATTTTGAAAAAAAAATCAAAATCCAAAACAAAAAAATTACACATTTCTCGCAAAATATTTATTAAAATTACTTGAGATCCTCATCTCTCCATCTCTCTTTCTCTTTCTATATCATATCTTTGTGGAATCACACACGAAAACATAAATTTTTTTTGTATTCTTTTGTTTTTTCTTTTTATTTTATTTAAATATAAATCTAAATAATTTAAATTCTTAATTTAAATCAGCGATTAAAATACAAATTGAAAATAGATGCATAACGTTTAAAGATTATAAATCCATCTTAATTTACGAACTGAGAACTTGTTTTTTTCTCCTTCTGTACCGGACTGAATTGGATAGTTGATGTAATTCAAGGTCTATTTAATTTCTCAGATTTCTTGCGCGAAACGCGTAATTGATATGAGATATCTTAAAACTAGAACAATCAATGCCATTTTATGATGGAGCTAAAAAGAGACAAGTGTCCTATATGCGAGAATATCTTCTTTCTTCTTTCGCACAATATGACATTGATTGTTCCAGTTTCTTCTATGTGTAATACATTTACATTTCTCTCTCCCTGAATCGTTCGTCTAAATAATAATAATAATTCTTCAACGTGATATCTACAAATGTGATAATTTAAATAAAATACCGATGCACAAACTAATTATTTTAACGAGCTGTGTCTTAAAAAAAATTGATTTATTCCAAAAATTTTCATTCTCGAAAAACAGACTATCTCGATGTATTTTATATACGTTATATCGCGCACAAGAGAGAGAACACGATATACGAGAGAAACGTGACTTTGATGTTCCGCACGCATAGAAGTGTCTGTTAACGCTTCGTGCAGTCGCGCTTGAGAAAGCGTTTGACACACTCTGCGTAATTGAATTGATTTCTAAACGAAGAGCTCTGTACGTCCCACTGGTCCTTCACTCTCGTCTTTACCTACTAATGAGACGTGCGACGCTCGCTTCTATTTTCTGCAAGCCTGTAGGGGCCTGTATTTTCACTAGGGGCCTATAGAGGAATTTCTATAGAAATACCATCACGCGAGAGAGAGAAAAAGATATATATATATATATATCACGCACATACGATATAATATACGTGCGCTCGTTGGTATTCACGTCGTTGCGTTAAATACGTCCGTATACGATTCGCCGCGTTTCGGCCGCAAACATTTGGCCACGCTCGACATTTAACGTGAAAAGCGAAGCCGTATCTGTCCCAACATTTTGCTCATTGTCAACCGACGTCGCGAGTCTCTCGCGTTTATCTCGCGAAATCCCGCGGGAATTCATGAGCGAAGATTTCGCGCCTCGTTCAAACCTCGCACACCTACCTCACTCTTTCATACAGATATCGATATCGGAATGCTGTAAACAGCATCGAGATTTCGGGATAGTTTCTATCATATATCGCGAGAAATCCTTCTAATATTTGATCCAGGTTCTGGCTCTATTCCTCATCGCGGTAGCTTGCGCCCTAGCGGAGGACAAATACACGACCAAATTCGACAATGTCGACTTAGACTCGATCCTGAGGAGCGAGCGTCTGCTCAAGAACTACGTAAACTGTCTGCTGGAAAAGGGAAGCTGCACGCCCGATGGCAAGGAACTCAAAGGTGAGATATTTCATTAATCGTTACCCTTGCTATCGAAACGTTAATCTCAAAATTATATCGTTATCTTTTATGATATAACACGCAATTCTTGTAATGCGCGACCTACACAATATGAAAACATAATAATAACGTAAACGTAAAGCGAACTCTGGAGGAACACAGCACTTGATGCCTGCGCATCTCGTCTGTGCGGCGCGATAATGCGACAAAACACGTACGATGAAATGAAACGGTAATGAGACGATCTCTCACACGCTTTCCAACGCGCGCGAGAATCAGCCTTGGCACACTAATGATATGATATATATGATATATAATGGCCACCCCGTCTCATCCCCGTCGAAGGATGCGCGATGCGAGGTCGTTTCGTTAACGACGGTACATATGTACGAGAAGCGCGCGCATATCGCGCTCCCTTTAGAGATATGAATAATACACCCCAGTCGCCGATTGTCGCCGAGAAGATTTCGGCAAAAAAAGTACACGTCGTCGGGGAGATATTTGCGCATACATATGTTTGCGGTTAGCGGCGCAAACTACTGTCAATTTTTTCGCATGAAAACTCTGCTCCCACAGTCGTACGTAACGCGTTTTCTACGCGTCAAAGTGTCCTGTACAAAAACTATCGAATGTTCTTTTGATAGCAGATTCTCTAACGAATTTGGAATAGATCTTCCTTGACAAAATTGTCGAGGAAGAAACATCATTGTTTGCAAGTTTCCAATCATTTTACACATCATATATCTTTGTAACTAAATCTAAAGTTAAAATTTTCTATTAAAGTAAAGTAAATCTGAAGTTGACTTGAAATTAATTAAAGGATGTAATTTTGTTAACCTTTCAACTCTCTATACAAAGTTTAGTTTGCGGAAAGCCCTTCTTTTTTTTAATCGCTTATAACTCGGAATTTATTAACCTTAACACTTTCCTTAAAGAAAATTCGTCTCCAAAATGATCAGAGAATTTGCTATTAAAAATATACTTTGAAACATTCTGTATATAAAATTCATCTACACAGAATCTCATGCAAATGAGAACTAGAAATCAATCGATTTTTATCGGCGCATTTCTGTAAATTATATTAATTACTAATAACTTGATTTATTTTCTCGCCATTTATCAGAAAATCACGTTTATCGTCTTCTTATTCTTCTCGAGTTTCTTTTTTTCACAGCATGGTTATCCCATAGAACGAGATAAAACGCGCGATGGACGGTAATACGTTACCGAAGATATATAGTCCTTGTCTCTCACGAAAATTCACGAGCGATATGCGCGGGTGTGCGACCAGCTGACCATAGCAGCTGGCGCAAATGACGCGGGACGGCAAAAACGTTGGGGCGAATTCTGCACGACATCGAATATTCGAGAAATAACATACATTATTATGAACTCCGCTCTACATCGCAGAACTTCGTCTCCCAGTGAAAACGATCTGCGCGCACACATTGGAGAGCTTATGTGTCAAAGTATCTAACGAGAAAAAATATAAATTTAGAATCGGGGTAAAAAATAAGAAAATCCAGGTCCAATTATTTTAAAGAATATTTAAATCGACATTCCGTAATGTTAATCGATTGCGTTCTTGCCTTCGTCTCAAGACGAAATCGTTGTATTTCGTCACAGATCTGAATATGTCCCTGATCTGAATTCCTGTTGCGATTCTTTCAGAGCACCTTCCGGACGCGTTGGAGACCGGGTGTCACAAGTGCAGCGAGAAGCAAAGGAATGGTTCCGAGAAGGTCATCCGGTTTCTAGTTAACAAGGTACACGCTCTCGCATTCGTATATATACGTCACCGCCCGTCACTTTTCACCGGGCTAATGAAACGCAGGGTCGCGCGTAATGAGTTGACGCCAGAGGGTGGTGGATGAGAGAACGTTCTCTTTGGGAAGGGATACGTCGAGCCGGTTTAAATGTTGCGAAACTAGTTTGACTTTCATGTAGAGACGGGTTAATGCTCTTCGGATTGCCGGGGTGGTGCGACGAGGGGTGTCCCAGTGATTCGTTGCGCCCGGAAAACTCTCGCATCCGTAGCCAAATAATTTACCGGCGATGCGAATCCGCCTCCGTAAACCTCCTTCGAAAACCGATTTCACCCCCGGTCGGCCAGTCGTTTCCCTTAGAAGGGTTTCAATCCGGTTCGTGTTACGTCCACCGTATTTTCCGCGGTTCTTGAAACATTAAACATATTTTTACGGTTGGTACGAATACGGAGCTTTAAGCGCGCTCAAAGGCTATATGTATAAAGATTTGTCTTTCAAAGATATATAAGATTTTGTTTTTGAAATTAGATGGTTTTATTGAATTTTTACTATTGTATTTTTATAACTTGTCTAAGTAATACGAATTTCAAAATAATGTTCATGTAGCAGCGATATAATTTAGTATGTCTCTTGATATGAGAAGCGTTTAAAACGAAAAAAATAAAAGAATTTTTAGAATAAAAATGTTTATATGACTTTACACCGATACAATTGTCGACAACACATTTCATTTTATCGATGAAGACAATCTTGTACATTTTTTATTATGAAAGGACGATTGCTCATTTGACCTTATGTTTTATTTCAGAAACCAGAAACATGGGAGCAACTTAAGAAGAAGTACGATCCTACTGGTGAATTCTCTCACAAGTACGAGGATGAATTAGAGAAGCACAATATAAAAGCATGAATAATTTAAATTTTCTTATCTCCTTTCTATCTTCCCTATTTTTCTACACCGCGCGGATTAAATAAATCCATTAGTTTTTCGCAATTGTTTTTACAACTTTATTTAGTTCTTTCAACGGAACATTGGAAGCTATAAGGAGAGAAATTTTATTTGTTTCAAAATGTTATCGTGAATATAATAAACGGATCCGTTTAAAAGGGTATTATGATATTTGCGTTATTTAATCAATTATACGATAGTCCAATTATTGTCATCGATCATTTATAAGTCTAGTCTCCTCCCCCCCTTTCTCTTCCCGCTTCTCCTTACCTATGTCTCTTCGTTTGACGGGCAAACAACGTTTGTATACCAGTCACGGCCGGCAATAATATATTTCTCGGTTTCCGCGGCTCTTCTCCCCCGAAAGCAGTTCGACACTTCGGGAAGAGATAAATCCAGGCACAATGCCGAGAAAAGTTCCCCGGCCGAAGTTTGAGGTCCGAACGTCGCCCTTGAGACCGCCTCGCTTAATTTCCTGACGCTGTCCAATATGAGATATATGTACCTATATGACTCGCCCATTCGAGAAGCTCGCCGGAAACCCGATTTTGTATTTCCATCGTGCCCTACATTGAACAAAACGTCCCGACCCTTCTACTCGCGAGAAAGCGAACCCTCCCTCCCTCCCCACCCCACCCCTCCTATCCGCCTCCTGGCGAAAGATGTATTTCATTGTCGAGGAACAAGAAGGTCCGACGATAATCGATATCGTTCAGTCAGGTAACGACCGAGTCAACTTCTTGGCGAGACTGCGAGTTATCAAAGTTGCATGCGAACTAACGAGAGAACCGACTATACGCGCGTGACTCTGTTCGTGTAGATTGAGTTCCGATCATTTCTCGAGGAATTGACTAAATATTCCCTACGTTTTATCCTAGCCGTGAGATATAAAACGAGAGATATCTTTGTCTCTCCGTCGTACTTGTTTGTTTTCGACACGATATCCGATTTTCGTTCCGCCCCGCGTGCGTTATTAAATTAAAGAAGTTCAGGTATCTATTCACGTCTCTCGTCAGATAAGAGACACATGCATAACTTATTATTCCATTCGTCGCGCCTTCCTTTCGTGTCCTCCTCCATCTTCTTCTCCTCCTCCTCCCTTCCACGGACAGCGAACTTTGCCGACGCGCGTCTTAAATATGTAAATGAATTACGAGATTAGTGCATAGTCAACTTAAGCAGTCGATTTAAATGCACCGCGACGGACCGAGGGGGACGACAGGCCGGAGAGGGGGGAGGGGGGGAGGGAAATGAGAGGTCACTCAGGCGATCGCGCAAATCGAGGAGGAAAATTCGCGAGGGCGCGCGAGGCTCCGGAGGAAATGGAAAATTTGCGGCGGTTTGAGAAAACCGAAAATTCAATCTCTGCGTGCCGCCACTCAACGGGAAAATTTTCCCTCAGACTCCACCGTCGATCGGATTGAAATCCGAATATCATCGACTCGGCGGGGCACTCGTAGGAAACGGATATCCAGGACTCTTCAACAGGTTGGAAATTCTACGCATCCTTCGAAGCACCTGTCGACAAGTACCTGATTACTTTCTTCTCCCCGCCCCCTTTCCTCGCCTCCGCCCCTTGTTAAGTAGGAAATTATAATCGATGAGAATCGCGCGATTTATATCCGCGATATACTTGTTGATCAGATTGATGAGGGAAATTATATATCCGTGAATACGTCAAAATTATGAAGAATGTCCTTTCGAAAATAACAAACGAAAAGAATGTCAGTAAAACTGCTTGAAAACAGCGATGAGTTTGTTATTACAAAGCGTATATAATCCCGAAGTTGTAAGTTTAATCGCGCGCATAGAATTAGTAAAAGGTAGTAACAAGCAGTAACAAATTTAAATGAACGATGTGAAGCTGTCCTTTAAAAGTCATTGATCGATTCCAAGCGTTCCGAGAATGAAAATACCGCGCTTGATGAATTCCAAATATTCGCCGCTTCTTATCAAGCATCCTCGAATTGTGGAAATTGTCAACGATACTTCAATCGCAACACATAACTCCGTTGTTTTGTTTCTATCATATAATTAAATTTTATTATTTTGTTTGTTATATCACTTCTCTCTCTCTCTCTCTCTCTCTCTCTCTCTCTCTTTCCTTTATATTGGAAAACGGCTACTTAAAATATAACACAGAGTAAATTAAACTCTCTTTCTCTCGCCCTCTCTCTCTCTCTCTCTTTTATATATTATATCATATAATATATAAAAGTATATTATAGTATAATATAATATAATATAATATAATATAATATAATATAATAATATAATATAAATCATAATATAGATATAATATATAGAAGTCTATAGAGTAAATAGATGTAGACAATGCCTTTTTAAGTTACCGATGATTAATCTAATATAATACACATACCTGAATATTCTCGCTGCAAAATGTGGAGACGATAAGAAGCAATAGTCAAGTCTTTGTTATTGTTGAACGCCGGCGATCCTTAACGACCTTGTTTACATTCCAGGCATTTGACACGCAAACCTTTGCAACGACGAATACTTCTTCACATACAATGTCGCGTAAGATCAAATATCAGACGATTATGAATTGAAATGATTTCTATGAGTGAGATGATTTCCGCGACATATTTTAAATGCGCGGGATGACGCGAGACCAAGTGTAGTAATCATAGACATATAATAAGTGACCATAGTAACCATAGACATATAAAGGTGGGTATACATCTACGAACAAACGCCAAACGAACCGCGAATGCGAACATCTTGTGAAACGTCTTGAACGTCTCTCGCACGAATTGTCTTTGATATACCGCCTCATGAGGGAATTGAGCCGAATGCGAATCAAACATTCTGTTCGCATTCGCTTTGGCGTATATATCTTCTGAATGATAACAACGAACGTTCGCGTGCGTCAAAATTAGAAAGAGAAAAGGAGCTTTCGAAAATCTAGCTTTCTCTCTCGAATGTAAGAATACAGGGGTTATATGAGGAAAGGGTCAATAAACATAGAGATGGATTTCCATGTTTTCTTTCGATTTTTTATAAAAAAAAATTTATAGCTTTATCTGAGTTAAAGAAAGAGAGAGATAAGCAGACTCTCGAAATATTGCGTACAATTTTAGTACAAATCGCGACTAAAAAAATAGGACGCGTAGTATTATGTTAGTATCTATGATAATAACCGAGAAAAAACAGAACTAGCCGAAGAGTCATTCGGAGCCTATCGTCTCATACCGGTGGATGTGTCCGTAGTAGGGTTCGTTCGCGTTGCTTGAAATTCCCAAAAATTTTTGCACTGAAAACGAGATAAATAAATATTCGGATATTGAAGAGAGTGAAAGCAAAGATGCTGAGTGCAAAAAGTTCAAGCAATACGAACAAACATAGTGTCCGTACATATATAGTGTCTCGTAATTCACGATTTTCTGCGTGTGCGAGGAAAATAATCGTCCAACTGCGACTTGAGACCATTACCGATCCGTTATCTACCATAGAACTGTATCGGAAAAATACGAGTAAGACGTATTACATGAGTATATCGTGACATTTTGACATTGACGCAGCGTTGATGGCAGCGGAGATCGAAGGAAAGTGAAATTAGTCGGGGGATGCGTTGAATGTGAAGTCTCTCGTGCCAATCGAGGCTACATCAATACAGGCAATAAGTTTTGTGCGTGAGTAAAGTAGAGAATTGTGTAATGTTGACGCGAAAATGTTCTCGCATAACCTTTTGCTAC
>NW_021851042.1:62244-67200 GCF_003651465.1 Formica exsecta
CCCCGCGTGCGTTATTAAATTAAAGAAGTTCAGGATTCACGTCTCTCGTCAGATAAGAGACACATGCATAACTAATTATTCCATTCGTCGCGCCTTCCTTTCGTGTCCTCCTCCATCTTCTTCTCCTCCTCCTCCCTTCCACGGACAGCGAACTTTGCCGACGCGCGTCTTAAATATGTAAATGAATTACGAGATTAGTGCATAGTCAACTTAAGCAGTCGATTTAAATGCACCGCGACGGACCGAGGGGGACGACAGGCCGGAGAGGGGGGAGGGGGGGAGGGAAATGAGAGGTCACTCAGGCGATCGCGCAAATCGAGGAGGAAAATTCGCGAGGGCGCGCGAGGCTCCGGAGGAAATGGAAAATTTGCGGCGGTTTGAGAAAACCGAAAATTCAATCTCTGCGTGCCGCCACTCAACGGGAAAATTTTCCCTCAGACTCCACCGTCGATCGGATTGAAATCCGAATATCATCGACTCGGCGGGGCACTCGTAGGAAACGGATATCCAGGACTCTTCAACAGGTTGGAAATTCTACGCATCCTTCGAAGCACCTGTCGACAAGTACCTGATTACTTTCTTCTCCCCGCCCCCTTTCCTCGCCTCCGCCCCTTGTTAAGTAGGAAATTATAATCGATGAGAATCGCGCGATTTATATCCGCGATATACTTGTTGATCAGATTGATGAGGGAAATTATATATCCGTGAATACGTCAAAATTATGAAGAATGTCCTTTCGAAAATAACAAACGAAAAGAATGTCAGTAAAACTGCTTGAAAACAGCGATGAGTTTGTTATTACAAAGCGTATATAATCCCGAAGTTGTAAGTTTAATCGCGCGCATAGAATTACTAAAAGGTAGTAACAAGCAGTAACAAATTTAAATGAACGATGTGAAGCTGTCCTTTAAAAGTCATTGATCGATTCCAAGCGTTCCGAGAATGAAAATACCGCGCTTGATGAATTCCAAATATTCGCCGCTTCTTATCAAGCATCCTCGAATTGTGGAAATTGTCAACGATACTTCAATCGCAACACATAACTCCGTTGTTTTGTTTCTATCATATAATTAAATTTTATTATTTTGTTTGTTATATCACTTCTCTCTCTCTCTCTCTCTCTTTCCTTTATATTGGAAAACGGCTACTTAAAATATAACACAGAGTAAATTAAACTCTCTTTCTCTCGCCCTCTCTCTCTCTCTCTCTTTTATATATTATATCATATAATATATAAAAGTATATTATAGTATAATATAATATAATATAATATAATATAATATAATATAATATAATATAATATAATATAATATAATATAATATAATATAATATAATATAATATAATATAATATAATATAATATAATATAATATAATATAATATAATATAATATAATATAATATAATATAATATAATATAATATAATATAATATAATATAATATAATATAATATAATATAATATAATATAATAATATAATATAAATCATAATATAGATATAATATATAGAAGTCTATAGAGTAAATAGATGTAGACAATGCCTTTTTAAGTTACCGATGATTAATCTAATATAATACACATACCTGAATATTCTCGCTGCAAAATGTGGAGACGATAAGAAGCAATAGTCAAGTCTTTGTTATTGTTGAACGCCGGCGATCCTTAACGACCTTGTTTACATTCCAGGCATTTGACACGCAAACCTTTGCAACGACGAATACTTCTTCACATACAATGTCGCGTAAGATCAAATATCAGACGATTATGAATTGAAATGATTTCTATGAGTGAGATGATTTCCGCGACATATTTTAAATGCGCGGGATGACGCGAGACCAAGTGTAGTAATCATAGACATATAATAAGTGACCATAGTAACCATAGACATATAAAGGTGGGTATACATCTACGAACAAACGCCAAACGAACCGCGAATGCGAACATCTTGTGAAACGTCTTGAACGTCTCTCGCACGAATTGTCTTTGATATACCGCCTCATGAGGGAATTGAGCCGAATGCGAATCAAACATTCTGTTCGCATTCGCTTTGGCGTATATATCTTCTGAATGATAACAACGAACGTTCGCGTGCGTCAAAATTAGAAAGAGAAAAGGAGCTTTCGAAAATCTAGCTTTCTCTCTCGAATGTAAGAATACAGGGGTTATATGAGGAAAGGGTCAATAAACATAGAGATGGATTTCCATGTTTTCTTTCGATTTTTTATAAAAAAAAATTTATAGCTTTATCTGAGTTAAAGAAAGAGAGAGATAAGCAGACTCTCGAAATATTGCGTACAATTTTAGTACAAATCGCGACTAAAAAAATAGAACGCGTAGTATTATGTTAGTATCTATGATAATAACCGAGAAAAAATAGAACTAGCCGAAGAGTCATTCGGAGCCTATCGTCTCATACCGGTGGATGTGTCCGTAGTAGGGTTCGTTCGCGTTGCTTGAAATTCCCAAAAATTTTTGCACTGAAAACGAGATAAATAAATATTCGGATATTGAAGAGAGTAAAAGCAAAGATGCTGAGTGCAAAAAGTTCAAGCAATACGAACAAACATAGTGTCCGTACATATATAGTGTCTCGTAATTCACGATTTTCTGCGTGTGCGAGGAAAATAATCGTCCAACTGCGACTTGAGACCATTACCGATCCGTTATCTACCATAGAACTGTATCGGAAAAATACGAGTAAGACGTATTACATGAGTATATCGTGACATTTTGACATTGACGCAGCGTTGATGGCAGCGGAGATCGAAGGAAAGTGAAATTAGTCGGGGGATGCGTTGAATGTGAAGTCTCTCGTGCCAATCGAGGCTACATCAATACAGGCAATAAGTTTTGTGCGTGAGTAAAGTAGAGAATTGAGTAATGTTGACGCGAAAATGTTTTCGCATAACCTTTTGCTCATCCGGACGAGACAGCATAATTGTAATCGAACTTCACGGTAAGTTCGTTCAATTTCTCAATTATGCCAAGTCTCGTCCGGATGGATATAATCTGTAGTGGCCCCGGCCGCGCTATCCTCAACAGGCTAATTTAACACGCCAAAAATTAAAAACCGCGCGTCTCCGCTCGCCGCCACGGCGCGCGGCGCGGCGCGCGGCACGGCGCTGTGCCTCATATTTTTAAAGTCGCAAATCTGATCTAAGGAAAGTGGGTGGGAGGGATCCTCCATCCGGACGAGACAGCATAATTGTAATCGAACTTCACGGTAAGTTCGTTCAATTTCTCAATTATGCCAAGTCTCGTCCGGATGGATATAATCTGTAGATATTTAAAGCTCAGATTTGCGGAACACAGTGGTTGTATTGTGTTATATACAAGTATATACACAACATTATCAACCCTCAAGAGGATCTCACAATCTTTTAGATTCGATGCGAAACACCTCAAGGCATGGAAAACCGCCAGGAGTTCCAGGTAATTAATATGATTTTGCTTGTCCTCCGATGACCAAAACCCATGCGTTCTAATATTGTCGCAGACGGCTCCCCAGCCTGTCAAAGAGGCGTCGGTAAAAATTTCCAGCGTGAAAAGACCTGACCTAATACAATTTCGCTGAGCTGGGTCCGCAAATATAGCTTTCCACCATAAGATATCCTTCCTGATGGAATCTGGAAGCTTCATACTGGCTTCAAAATTTTCTTCCGCTGCCCCTAGAGCCAAATACTTCTCTCTCTCTAAAGATTTAGTGTGCAGAAGACCATACTGCACAGCTGGGCAAACAGCTATCAGTGAGCCGATGTAGCTCGCGAGAAATCGAATGGTGCACTTACGCAGTGACAACAGCGAGGTTGTTCTTTCAAGAAGGATCCTCCTCTTCTCGGCTGGAATTGATATCGCGAATTCTCTCGAATCGAAGATGAGGCCCAGAAATCGACAGGATTTCGAAGGTACAAGAATGCTTTTGTTCTTGTTGATGATAAATCCCAAGGAGTGGAGAAGGTCGATCGTCGCCCTGACATTCTTCCGACAATCCTGAAACGAAGGTGCAATAAGCAAAAAATCATCTAAATAGGCAACCGAGAGGATACCTCTCTCTCTAAGAGAAGAGAGGACCGGCTTGAGAATTTTGGTAAAAATGTAAGGGGCTGATGCGAGCCCAAACGGAAGAGCAGTAAATTGATAAATCTGGTCTTGAAAGCGAAAGCGGAGATACTTTCTGTGTTCCTGGTGTATCGGAACGAGAAGATAGGCGTCCTCTAAATCGACGGACGCCAGGAAGTCTCCCGGCGAAAACAGACGAACTACTGTTTTCCAATCCTCCATCTTGAAGTGAGGAGCGTGAATATAGTTATTAAAGCGCTTCAAATTGAGAATAAATCTCCAACCCCCCGAAGATTTACGGATAACAAAAAATGAGGATAGAAATTGATCCGTACAGCTTGCTGCTCGCTCGATTGCACCTATATTTAAAAGTCTGACGACCTCCTGAGCACAGATTTGCTCCTCCCTGTGCGATAAGCGGGGAGAAGGTTCTATTACCTGAGGGGGTGGATAGTGTACAAAAGGGAGCCTGTAACCAGCGATGGCTTGTAAAACTCTTGTGTCTGAAGTAATGCGTCTCCATTCAGAAGAGAACAAGGAGAGTCTGCCGGCGATTCTTACCTCGCCGATTACCTCCTCCTCGAGTGAGATCTCGAGCGGTGAGACGCTCTGCGACTGCTGGTTGGTGCCCCTGCCCGTCTCGATGTCGCCGGCCTGAAGGGCCGAGCAGGGGCCTGGTAATTTCCCGATCTGGACGGACCCGGCTGTCGCCAATTTTATCGGCTGCTGAATTCTCTTTGGAATTAACGGTGCAGCCTTAACAATATCTCGGGAGGATTTTAGCATGGCTGAAGCTTTCTTTATCTCTTCACCAAAGGAAGCGTCGAACAGAAATTCGTCTGGTGAAATATCATCCGCAGTATTCTTGGCCGTCAAATTGAGAGCCGGGGTGATCTGG
>NW_021851042.1:76759-82910 GCF_003651465.1 Formica exsecta
CCTGCTGCTTCTAATTCCGCCTTGACCCAACGACCCAATGTCTGGGAAGAGACTGGGTCAAAGGGAGCACGAAATGAGACGAAAAAAGCGTCACAATCGTTTTGCCGAAGGTTTAGCGTGCGCATCAGGAAATGTTTTGTCAACGAGAAGATGCAGAGCTGGGGGTTGTGCGGAAAAGGCTGGAAGGAGAGAAGAGGTTGAGATCTTCCAATTCCGGAGGTCTTCAACCTAGCTGGAATTTTGATGATTAGAGATTCTGCCACAATTACGTTAGAGAGACGAATAGCCGCCAGCGTCTGCATTCTCTGAGCTGTTGTAAGAGCAAGGAGGGTGACTAGCTTTTTAGCCACGAGTTCCAGCGAAAGATTCTCATGGGGGTATCGGGTAGCTAAATGCGCGATGACTGGAGAAGCGTCCCAGATAAAATCGTAACGCGAACGTTGAGGTTTGAGAATCGAAACACCACGACAAAATCGCTTCACCAGAGGATGGCAGCCCACCTCATCCGATGAAATAAGCGAAATTGCTGATCGATAAGAATTGAGAGTAGTATATGATCCCACAGATAAGAGAACTTCCGCTAGGAATTCGAGTACGCGCGAGACTGGTGGAGAGAAACAGTTGGTGCGATTCTGTGCGCAGAAGTACCACCATAGTCTGAGAGGTTTGGCGTATTGAGCGATTGTGGCGTTCGACAGAGAGGCCAAAGTTGCATCCAATGCCGAAGGCGGCGTCCCCTTGCTCAAGAAGGCCTGGCGGATAATTTCGCGGCTACCAGGGAAATTTTGTTCCAGGCCGGATGAACATCCCTAAAGGGTGAAGATAACATTTTAATGTTTGGTTTAAAAACAATCGGACTATCCATAATCATACGATTAAAGAGAGGAAACCATGGCTGGGCAGGCCACCAGGGAACAACTACCACCCCCTCTGCCTTATCTGTGATAATCTTTCGTAACACCCTTAGAATTAAAATAAACGGCGGGAAAGCATAAAATTGTAAGTTACGCCAGTCTAAGGAGAAAGCATCGACCGCGTAGGCTAGTGGATCCGGAATCCAAGAAACGAAGCGTGGGCATTTCGAGTTGATAGACGAAGCAAATAGGTCAATATCAAAGTGACCAAAATGGGATTCGATCCTACGAAAGTAGCTTCCTTCTATGGTCCATTCAGTTTCTTCAGAAACGGTGCGAGACTCAGCGTCTGCTTCAAGGTTTTGAGCGGATGGGATGTAGGCGGCATAAATAAAGATGTTCCGATCTGCACACCAATCCCAAATTTTTCGCGCCACATCTGATAGATGAGGGAATCTAATGGAGCCCATGCGATTAATATAAGATAAGGCTGTAGCATTATCAACCCTCAAGAGGATCTCACAATCTTTTAGATTCGATGCGAAACACCTCAAGGCATGGAAAACCGCCAGGAGTTCCAGGTAATTAATATGATTTTGCTTGTCCTCCGATGACCAAAACCCATGCGTTCTAATATTGTCGCAGACGGCTCCCCAGCCTGTCAAAGAGGCGTCGGTAAAAATTTCCAGCGTGAAAAGACCTGACCTAATACAATTTCGCTGAGCTGGGTCCGCAAATATAGCTTTCCACCATAAGATATCCTTCCTGATGGAATCTGGAAGCTTCATACTGGCTTCAAAATTTTCTTCCGCTGCCCCTAGAGCCAAATACTTCTCTCTCTCTAAAGATTTAGTGTGCAGAAGACCATACTGCACAGCTGGGCAAACAGCTATCAGTGAGCCGATGTAGCTCGCGAGAAATCGAATGGTGCACTTACGCAGTGACAACAGCGAGGTTGTTCTTTCGAGAAGGATCCTCCTCTTCTCGGCTGGAATTGATATCGCGAATTTTCTCGAATCAAAGATGAGGCCCAGAAATCGACAGGATTTTGAAGGTACAAGAATGCTTTTGTTCTTGTTGATGATAAATCCCAAGGAGTGGAGAAGGTCGATCGTCGCCCTGACATTCTTCCGACAATCCTGAAACGAAGGTGCAATAAGCAAAAAATCATCTAAATAGGCAACCGAGAGGAAACCTCTCTCTCTCTAAGAGAAGAGAGAACCGGCTTGAGAATTTTGGTAAAAATGTAAGGGGCTGATGCGAGCCCAAACGGAAGAGCAGTAAATTGATAAATCTGATCTTGAAAGCGAAAGCGGAGATACTTTCTGTGTTCTTGGTGTATCGGAACGAGAAGATAGGCGTCCCCTAAATCGACGGACGCCAGGAAGTCTCCCGGCGAAAACAGACGAACTACTGTTTTCCAATCCTCCATCTTGAAGTGAGGAGCGTGAATATAGTTATTAAAGCGCTTCAAATTGAGAATAAATCTCCAACCCGATTCCCCGGATGTGTCATCGACGGGGGAATAGGCACAGAAGAAGAGGGGCTTGCACGTGGCCTCACTCTGTGTCAATATCTCAAAAATTTCTGCCACCTTTTCCTCGAGCTCTGCGAGACGATCTCTGGAGTGCGATCTCTTCCTTTTCTTTGACTTCGTCATGATGAGGCTTAGAGACACTGAAAATAACAATAAGTCACACCGAAACAACAAAACACGTGTTGAGGAATCGCACGAACAGGAAACAATGAGGCACAGCGCCGTGCCGCGCGCCGTGGCGGCGAGCGGAGACGCGCGGTTTTTAATTTTTGGCGTGTTAAATTAGCCTGTTGAGGATAGCGCGGCCGGGGCCACTACAGATTATATCCATCCGGACGAGACTTGGCATAATTAACCGTAAAGACGTCGTTGCCAAGATGTCGCTTACATCAAGTTAACCTACATACGTGTGTGCGTAATATTTTATAATTCGCGAGTTTTCGCGATGTGCGCGATGAAAAGTTTAAAGATTCTGATTCTCAGGACTGTTTCAAAGTTATCCTCTGCTTGCAGAAGCTGCTATCGGAAAATCGGAATGAAAAGCGTACGTACAACGTGAATATATCGCGACGCGTTTGAAACGTATTATTTCATGCCGCTTGGCATATATGCTCGAAATGTCGATTTTCGTGAGTGTTCATGCGAATGCGACGCCGAAAATCGGGAGTGCAGTACGAACGAAACTACGGAGACTCTATGTTGCATGGATCGACATGGATGATGTTTGATGTTGCCCTAGACAGATGGACAAGAGAGGTTATATCGTCATTCGGTGCCGATCAAACCGGGGCAGGATGCAGCGAAACGTAAACTCGCAGCACAGATCACGTAAGTAATCTGTAAATATTCTCTTCCATTTTTCTAAAAATAGTAGCTTTTAACTGATATTTGCATAAACTGTTTAGTGAAATTTTGCATTCGATAAAACCCTTGTGCATAACAATTTACATAAACATAAAATGATATTAAAATGTTGCGAAACAGTTTTGCGCGAGGTTTGATGAATCCCCTGCGAGTTGCATAAAAATAAAAGTTGTATAAAGTTGTAAATAATAGGTGCAAAATTATATATATATATATATATATATATATATATATATAATTGTATGAGAATAAATATATATATATATATATATATATATATATATATATATATATATATATATATATATATATATATATATATATATATATATATATATATATATATATATATATATATATATATATATATATATATATATATATATATATATATATATATATATATATATATATATATATATATATATATATAATTGTATGAGAATAATTCTCAACTCTTGTGCGGAAAATATTTTTTGAAAACATCTAAATTCGCATAGATGCAAATTTATAATAACACAATTTAATTTATTATTCTTTCAATTAACTGGTTTGCATATCAAAAAAGAAAGAGTATAAAAGAATAGCAAGAGAAGAATTTATTTTCAAAGCTTGTAATTTATATTTTTTTTCAGAGAAAAGCTTTGAAATCTCTTTAGTTTTCCATTTTGTTTTGTCTTTTTACTTCAATATTAATCAGCGTATCTCAATATTAATTAACATAGAAATTAATCGCATTAATTCTATTACAATAATTAATGATAATGTTATAACGTAATTATAATTAATTATATGTATAGAGTGTCGCGTAATATGTGAGATCCATTTCAGGAATGAATTTAGCACTTAAAAACAATAAAAAAGTTCATATATACATGTAGATATGTATATCTGATTTGATCTTATTTTCAAGATCAATATTTTAGCAATTTGTATCTATTTATCTTCGCAAAAGACAACTTCTCAGAATGAGCATTTGGCATTTAAATCTGCGTCTGTAAACTTTTTAACATTGATCTTTTAATTATTTTGAATTTCTCAAGTATCTCAAGTGATCTCATATATTACGGGATATCCTGTATGTATAAAAATTATATATTAAAATATGTAAAATTATATATTAAAGCAAGATTTATAGTGGTATATGTATAATATATATACATATGATTTACCAGGTTTTTTTTTAAAAATCTATCTTACAATTATTAAAAATTGCTTATCTATATTGTTTCTCTATATTGTTGCGCAAGTCAAGATATATGTTTTGCGTCGTAATATAATTAACGTAAAAATTAATTATGGGATTCAGGAGAATATCAGGAGTTCAATTCGAATTACGTACTCGGAGTTTTAGTAGTACAAGACTGTCGCATATGCTCCCGGTTTAGTATATGTGCTATTCCTGTCATCTACTTGGTCGCATATTACCGGCTTTATCTATCTGGCGGAATACCTATTTCTGTAATTAGGTATTTAAGGGTGTACGTTACAACGTGATCGATTTCACGTTGAGTATCATCGTACCATCAACTTGGCAGAATTCTGAGCTGCATGAGCAAAATATAATGAATCACGTTTTCATTAATTTTGACATTTGGCACTAAATGTAATGAAAAGTGACATATATTATTAACACAGATATAACGAAAAATGCGAAACTTTCTTTTCCTTTTTTTCTTTTGCTTCTATTTTTTTATTATGCATTCTTTTAAGATTTTAAGTCATTGGAATCACATCGTTTCAAATTTTTAAATTGTTGTAGCTTGGAATTCTTAAATTCTTAGATTAGAAAATATATAGTTATTTTCTGAAACTATTTGTTATAAAAATTTAATCCTTTTGAGATGATTAAAAATATAATATACGCTGTTATTATTTCGAAAAGAGATGCGCAGGTACTCATTAATTCTTAGGATTATTACATTTTAAAAGGATGCTCCTTTCGCGATTAAAGTTAAGGGTTAAAACGTCCTTCATTTTCTGATCCCTGCGTAAGTACCGGGATAAGCCTCGCCGCATGTGCTGACCTTTCATTGTCGAGGGTGGTCCGAGCTTCGTTACGTTCTCTAGCTGACACGGCCGTTTTCCGTAATTAGAATTTCCATTTCCATCCACTCTCCGGTTTCTCTCCGTGTTTTTACTTCTGTTTACACTTTCATGTCCGTAGAAACGTTTACTCCATCGCGTACGCGTATCCCTCTTCGCGCACGCCTTTCTCTGCGAAGGAGCCTCTGACGTTAACGCGCTCTCATAAGCTCGCTTTCAGACACCGGTTCTGGTAACGACTCTTAATCCACGAGAACGTTAATCTGTTTCTTATGCGCCCGTGCTCGCGCTCGCTCTCGTAAATTCTGTCGCGCTTGTACCGCACCCATATCAGCCCGTGCAATTCCGAACTGCGACGCTTGCACATTTGTAAAAAGTTCTATTTTTGGCGCAAGGTTTGGATTTTTATGAAATTTAAGATCATTCCAAAATTTTCAATTTTCAATTATCAATAAACTAGTGGACAAATAGAAGATTTTAAGGGAAAGTATATGAGTATACGTGATCATTATTTTTTAAAAATTAATTTTTCCACAGGACTATTTTCTCTCTCTCTTAAGGGGACATACCCGTTTGAATCTTCGAAAAATGAGTAAATCTTCTAAATTTTTTTGGAGTGCAACGATTTGATAAAAACTTTTTTTTTTTTACAATATTAATACAATATTATTAAGTACTTAAATAAAAATTCTCAGCTTAAAATTCTTTTTATTTTTTTTTTTTTTTTGAAATGCGAATATTTGCAAATTTATGTTTTCATGCACGGTGTGCATAAAAACTCGAGCTACGTTCGACGGATTGACTTCAAATTTTACATGCGAGTTTCTAATAAGATTCTGCATCTGGCAAC
>NW_021851042.1:87112-95395 GCF_003651465.1 Formica exsecta
AGCGTATTTCTCGCTGGGAATCTTTCGATAAATTATTCGCAACATATGCAACATATATTGTATATATATGTAGTGCTACGATATTAGCAGTTAATATAATATTATACCTTCGAAAAGAAAAATATTTTATATCGTAAAATAATTGAAACTCTTATAAACGGAGATATAATTTACCGAGTGAGATGAATTAGATAGTTCTTAAAGCGGAAGAAATCGAGCGAAGATGCAAAGACTATTCTCGCGATGCAGCTTCTTGTTGCATATATCGATTTTCCTGACCCCGATGATCTCGCGTACCCCTTCCGCCTTGGATACTTCCTAGAAAGTATATAATGCCTCGTTACCGCTTCGGTCTATGGTTTATATCCATCTGCCAGTGAGGGAATCGACGTTGCATTATTATACAACACGCCGTTTCTCATGATATCCCGCATACGATCATCTCTCCGAGAAGCATTGCTTTCAGATAGATTCGGATGAGTAAGCAAAAATTGCGTCATATGCATTAAATATTATATTCGTAGGAGATAAAATTTCAATCTTAGTAACTGAGTTTAGAATTAATACAAGCCTATAATAATACAATCACCGATCGTGCGAGAAAGATATATATATATATATATATATATATATATAATTGTATGAGAATAATTCTCAACTCTTGTGCGGAAAATATTTTTTGAAAACATCTAAATTCGCATAGATGCAAATTTATAATAACACAATTTAATTTATTATTCTTTCAATTAACTGGTTTGCATATCAAAAAAGAAAGAGTATAAAAGAATAGCAAGAGAAGAATTTATTTTCAAAGCTTGTAATTTATATTTTTTTTCAGAGAAAAGCTTTGAAATCTCTTTAGTTTTCCATTTTGTTTTGTCTTTTTACTTCAATATTAATCAGCGTATCTCAATATTAATTAACATAGAAATTAATCGCATTAATTCTATTACAATAATTAATGATAATGTTATAACGTAATTATAATTAATTATATGTATAGAGTGTCGCGTAATATGTGAGATCCATTTCAGGAATGAATTTAGCACTTAAAAACAATAAAAAAGTTCATATATACATGTAGATATGTATATCTGATTTGATCTTATTTTCAAGATCAATATTTTAGCAATTTGTATCTATTTATCTTCGCAAAAGACAACTTCTCAGAATGAGCATTTGGCATTTAAATCTGCGTCTGTAAACTTTTTAACATTGATCTTTTAATTATTTTGAATTTCTCAAGTATCTCAAGTGATCTCATATATTACGGGATATCCTGTATGTATAAAAATTATATATTAAAATATGTAAAATTATATATTAAAGCAAGATTTATAGTGGTATATGTATAATATATATACATATGATTTACCAGGTTTTTTTTTAAAAATCTATCTTACAATTATTAAAAATTGCTTATCTATATTGTTTCTCTATATTGTTGCGCAAGTCAAGATATATGTTTTGCGTCGTAATATAATTAACGTAAAAATTAATTATGGGATTCAGGAGAATATCAGGAGTTCAATTCGAATTACGTACTCGGAGTTTTAGTAGTACAAGACTGTCGCATATGCTCCCGGTTTAGTATATGTGCTATTCCTGTCATCTACTTGGTCGCATATTACCGGCTTTATCTATCTGGCGGAATACCTATTTCTGTAATTAGGTATTTAAGGGTGTACGTTACAACGTGATCGATTTCACGTTGAGTATCATCGTACCATCAACTTGGCAGAATTCTGAGCTGCATGAGCAAAATATAATGAATCACGTTTTCATTAATTTTGACATTTGGCACTAAATGTAATGAAAAGTGACATATATTATTAACACAGATATAACGAAAAATGCGAAACTTTCTTTTCCTTTTTTTCTTTTGCTTCTATTTTTTTATTATGCATTCTTTTAAGATTTTAAGTCATTGGAATCACATCGTTTCAAATTTTTAAATTGTTGTAGCTTGGAATTCTTAAATTCTTAGATTAGAAAATATATAGTTATTTTCTGAAACTATTTGTTATAAAAATTTAATCCTTTTGAGATGATTAAAAATATAATATACGCTGTTATTATTTCGAAAAGAGATGCGCAGGTACTCATTAATTCTTAGGATTATTACATTTTAAAAGGATGCTCCTTTCGCGATTAAAGTTAAGGGTTAAAACGTCCTTCATTTTCTGATCCCTGCGTAAGTACCGGGATAAGCCTCGCCGCATGTGCTGACCTTTCATTGTCGAGGGTGGTCCGAGCTTCGTTACGTTCTCTAGCTGACACGGCCGTTTTCCGTAATTAGAATTTCCATTTCCATCCACTCTCCGGTTTCTCTCCGTGTTTTTACTTCTGTTTACACTTTCATGTCCGTAGAAACGTTTACTCCATCGCGTACGCGTATCCCTCTTCGCGCACGCCTTTCTCTGCGAAGGAGCCTCTGACGTTAACGCGCTCTCATAAGCTCGCTTTCAGACACCGGTTCTGGTAACGACTCTTAATCCACGAGAACGTTAATCTGTTTCTTATGCGCCCGTGCTCGCGCTCGCTCTCGTAAATTCTGTCGCGCTTGTACCGCACCCATATCAGCCCGTGCAATTCCGAACTGCGACGCTTGCACATTTGTAAAAAGTTCTATTTTTGGCGCAAGGTTTGGATTTTTATGAAATTTAAGATCATTCCAAAATTTTCAATTTTCAATTATCAATAAACTAGTGGACAAATAGAAGATTTTAAGGGAAAGTATATGAGTATACGTGATCATTATTTTTTAAAAATTAATTTTTCCACAGGACTATTTTCTCTCTCTCTTAAGGGGACATACCCGTTTGAATCTTCGAAAAATGAGTAAATCTTCTAAATTTTTTTGGAGTGCAACGATTTGATAAAAACTTTTTTTTTTTTACAATATTAATACAATATTATTAAGTACTTAAATAAAAATTCTCAGCTTAAAATTCTTTTTATTTTATTTTTTTTTTTTGAAATGCGAATATTTGCAAATTTATGTTTTCATGCACGGTGTGCATAAAAACTCGAGCTACGTTCTACGGATTGACTTCAAATTTTGCATGCGAGTTCCTAATAAGATTCCGCATTTGTTAACAAAACCTTTTTTAAATCCGATTTCCCATTTTTTTGTTATAAACAAAAAAGATGGATTTTTTTTCAACATGCCGTTATTTTTTTAAATTAAAAAAAAACGTTTGGATAGCTATTAGTATGTTTAATAAAAATAGCTTGTATTTTTTATTTCGGATATGATCTACGAACGTTTTTATGCACACCGTGCAGCCACCTAAAATTTGGAGATCTGCAAATATTCCCATAACTTAAAAAAAAAAAAATTTTTTAAGCTGAAAAGTTTTATTTAAATAATTAATAATATTGTATTAATATTGTAAAAAAATTAAAAATTTTTATCAAGTCGTTGCTCTACAAAAAAATTTGAAAAATGTACTCATTTTTCGAGGTTTCAAACGGGTATGCTCCCTTAAGCGTTTAATCCATAATTCGCAATATAATTTATTAAAATTTCGTTATAATTTATGCAAAAAGAGAATTTTTCATCAATGAATCTACTACGAAATTTTGACTTTATGTGTCGATGTATTATTTTTCCATCTACTCGCCAAATCCGGCACGATTCATCTCGCATTCACCTGCGCTCTCGTGTCCCAACTGACCGACAACCATCCCGACGCTGGGCTGATCTCCAATTTAGATCTCGATTTAGCGTCCTCCCGCGTCATGCTTGGCGCAATGTTCGGAGGCGAGATTAGGTGGTGTTCCGTCTTATGCACTGTACAGCACCAGGATTATAGGCTCTAAACGGGCGGGGATACCGACGTTACGAGATGATACGTGTGTACGCGTCGTGGCTTTGTCGTGTCCGCCGGCTGTCACGGCCATTCCCGTAATGGAACGTTTGTTCCAGATTGAGTTTGCCCCCCGGGATCTCGCGCAATGGGAATGTAAAAGAGAGGCACCATCTTTTCGCTCGGTCCATTTCAGATTCCTTCTCGTCTCAATTCTTCGCAGACGCAAGGGGGTAATTGAAGTCGTGTGTCGATATTATTGTTTCGCATAAATTCGCAACGATTCTGGTTAGAATCGTACATATGACATTTCATATTATTTGTTTACTGTATTTTTTTCTAATGTTAATAGCATGATATATAGATGCATGTTTTACATATAATAGCATCGTACTACTGTTTACTATAATCGTGTTACAGGTTTAAAAAACGACGTTTTTAGCTTCACTGCAACTTTGTCGCAAATCGTGACTCGCCTTCGACGATTATCGTTGATACGGATTGCGATATCGTTACACGGTCGAAACACACGGCATTCGGTACTTTAAAATGGAAATTCGATAGCGCGCCCAATACTCGTACGGCGACCGAATCAAGTTACAGCAGCATCGGCGCTTGATTCGCACCGAGCAGATATTATATATGCATATTTATGGAGATTTACGGGAGCGTAATTTGCGATCGGGACAGCGGTGGAGGAACGATTGGCGATTTCTTCGAAAGAGATATACATATTCCGAATTATATGAGTTGCGTAATTAAACAAATTTGTAGTCAATTTGCCAGTTTATCGAGTCGCTAAATAGCAATAATTGATGCGGGATTTCTGCATTAAGTTATAATCTAAATAAATATACGTGCGCGCGCGCACCAACTCTCATGCGCGCGTTTCAATATCGTTTATTCTGAAATCAAATGTATATTTGACGGAAAGTGCTTTCGTTTTTCTTTTCTTGCCGGATTTTCGAAATATACAATATTCGCCGTATTTAAATGACATTTCGCGATGAGACGTGCCACGTTCTGTGTGATTCCGACATGCTCGGATGAATCGCAGATTGAATACGTGAACTGCACACGTGCAGATGCAACGCACGTGGATGCAACCGCAGACGTCTCTGACGGCTTTGATCGTTAGTCGTGTCTCGCAATTTGAAATTAGGCGACGCCCGTCCTTCTGATTTCGCCCATCCGCTTCCTAGAACCGCTGAAACGAAGTCTCGAGAATAGCAAGGGGTAAGATAAAAAGGAAGGTCGGACCCGGGGTAATCGTGAGGAGGGCGGCGGAAAAGGAAGAGATAGCGCAGAGAAATCGTGCCCCGTCCCCCGTCGTCCATCTCGAAAAAAAATTCGGGTAAATTTCTTTATCTTTTTCATTAGCCCCTTCTTTCCTTAAGATGTGAAGGAATAAAAATTAAGCATTATTTATAACATTTTGTTTTTTTAATGGCTAACGATTCAACGCCTATAAATTCATTTGTCGCCCACGCTATGAATTTATTTATTACAACGGATTTCTTCCATCCCCTTTCGCCTTTCGTATTTTGTTGCGGGATGTGATCCGGATACGAAATACTTCGGATTTACTTTAGTCACCCTCCATTCCCTTTCTTCGTTCGGGCCGAGCACGATGATCGAGGCGACGTTGGCGTCGCCATCGACGACAACGACGACGACGACAGCGTCGAGCAGACTTTTTGTCACAGCGGAAGGGGAGTCCCGGGAAGAGAGAGTAGAATCGATCTTCGGGTTATCGGGAATCCCAGTGCGGTGAATCTCGGGAAATTAGTGTCGACGAGTTCCCCGCGCGATTTGTTGCTTTTCGCATCGGGAGAGCGGTGAGAGAAAAAATTTTTTGCGTCGACAGTGTTTACTCGCCGACAAATTTGATTAACGTTTAAAAGGTCATGTGGGATTTATATTCACACTTATTAAAAGTATAGAAGGCATATATCTCTCCCCCTCCTTTTACAAGAATGAAATATATTCTAAAGTCAAGGATAGAGAAATTAGAGCTGATATTTGAATTAAAAAAAATTAAAAATTTATATTAAAAAAATAAGAGATAAATAAAATTGATTTTTAATTTAAGATAAAATTATGTTCATCAGTTTAACAAAAACATGATTTTTTAATTACACGTTTTAAAATTTGTTGTGCTCGGTAATTTGAAAAGAATTACATTTTTAGCTGCAATATATGTATACATATATTGAGTGCTAAGATAACATAATTAATTGTTTTTTAAATGTAGGCTGGAATAAAAATATTAACAAAGTTTAAATTGTTTACAATAAAAAGTTCAAAATTTTATATAAATTCTAAGATTAAAAAATATAATTCAAAAAAATTTGTTGGATTATGTTTAATTGGAAGGATAATTAAATAGAGTTAATTAAAAAAAAATTAAATTTAGAAAAATGTAGTGAATAAATTAATTATACCATAAGGATTACAGCGTAATATTTTTAGAAAGAAATGTTTCGCGCGATATCTTTTCCAAATATATTGTACATAATTGAAATATATTTTTAGTACACGGAAAAAAAATTAGCTGCCGTAGCTAAAAACTGCGTGTGGTAACTAGATTTCAGTCGTAATATATGGACAGCGAACATCTTAGCTGTGACACCTATTTATTAGGTGCAACAGCAAACATCTTAGCTGTGATACCTATTTATTAAGTGGAACAGCAAACCGTTTTGCTGCAGTTTAGAAATTTATTTTGCAAACCATGATTAGCTATGGTAGCGAAAATTTTTTTTTCCGTGTATGTGTCTGCGTAATGCGTTATTTTCATACGTTAAATAGCTATCGCGTACATCTTTATCTCTCTATGTGTATACTGCATATCAATATCAAAAGTACATATTCAAATATAATATGAATGATAAATATTGTCTATAGCTTCCACATGCTTTCTATTATATCACAAAATGATATAATAAAACAGAAGGTGAAAGATAAATTAAATGATATGTTACACTAATAATATAATTTATTATATATCATACACATAAGTATATATGTACAGAACATGCATATATGACGTGTATATATAATATAATTGATGCAAATAAATATATTAGCAGAAAGATTATCTGTCATGGAATGCTATAGGAGAGAAAAGGAAAACGCGATTATATATTTGTAAAATATTCTAAAATAATCAGAAAGAGAAGATATATATATATATATATATACATACATGACAAAAGCATTCTAAAAGACATCGTGTAAACACACATCAAAGAAAATTACGGATTATAAAAAGTGGTAATCACTTTTTAAGTTAACACGCACTCTGTGGTATATTATATCGATTAACAGAGTCAAGTTGAAGTACATATGAAATATTTGGTTGAAGAACAAAGAGAGAGAGAGAGAGAGAGAGACGGAGAGAAGCGTAGAAGAAGAGAAGATCACTTGTCGACATACCGCCGCACGTAATTTCCTGACGACGTTGCCTAGAAGAGCAAAACGCCAAGGGGGCGGAAAACTGGGGCGGCTCGTAAAATTAACGTAACTACGTCGAAGAGCCTCAAGCTCTCAAGCTCTACGCGACGAGCTACGTGTCTACGCTATGATCAATGGCATATCACACAGCGGTACGAAAGCTTACTCTGCTCGTAGGGCCGAAATTTATAGTGACCTGATTCACGAGGCGCTATACCTGGAAACTCCACACAATCGTGACAGATAGTATAATAAATTAAATTAAGAACATAGGGCGCATCAAAGGACGATGCGGTTAAGTTGAGCAGCCGAAGTGAACTCCTTTCGTAATGCACGTCTTGCGCCACTCGTATATTTGGTAGACACTTTGAGCTTAGATATTGTCCGCAGAATTTTAATGACTTGCACTGAATAATGTGAAAGAAATAATAAAGCAAATATGTATTTTAAATCTGCAAGAGGATATTTTTCATAATTTAAGATTTACAGAAAGCCGTATGATATTAGTAGTTTTGCAACATTAATTAAAATATATTTTAATGTTTCAAAGTTTTATTTTCAAAATAAAATAGCATACAAACCACGTATGTAATACCAAGTTTATAATATTATTATATAGCATTCCATGAGTTTTGATTTTAATTATAATACATTTCATAGAAACACAGAAATGGCAAAAAATATTATACTTCTAATTTATGAAAATATCAAAATAGCTGACATATAATTTATTAAACTGTTCTATCTAAAGAGTAAACGGTAGCTAAAATATTGGATTAAAATGTGAATTTTTGCAACGATGTGAAAAATAGGTTTGCCCTAAAAATAAATAACATGCATAGGTATTGTTATTTGTTTTCGAATTATTTTAGATAAATTGTCCCATTGTAGAGAAGAAACAATCAGTTATAATCGGTCGGAGACTAATAATCGTACTGCTTATCTCGCCGCCTCATGTGCGCGCATATCGGATTAATAACAGTAAAATCAACGCAGCACCAGGGAAACATTAAGA
>NW_021851042.1:96925-100291 GCF_003651465.1 Formica exsecta
TAAAAAGTTATATTTTTTCAGTTTTTTTGAGTTTTGACCTTGAAAATGACCTTGTCGCAAATTTTCATTATCATATTTGTAATCAGCGTTAAAAAATACAAAAAATAGTGTAGTTTCAAAAAAATCGGAGGGTTCACCTATTCGGAACTTTATCCAAAAATGTTTTTATAACGACAATATCCCGCTAGCTTAAAATATCACAAACGTAATCGCATTTTATCAAAACTGCGCGAATTGAATTAAACATCAGATGTCTAATTTCCAGCGATGTATCTTCAAACAACGATTCTCCGTTCACATCCAGTGCATGCAATTTGAACGTTTGCCGGATGACGAGCAGCGAATCCGGTAAATTCGTCGTAAGCGATACCGAGCTGAGCGTGAATTCGCGCGCAAATTCGCTTAACAAAGTTTGTAAAACAAGCGTCGCGCTCGCGCTCGCCTAATTGCTACTTTATTCTATCGTAGAACGGAACTTAAGGCGACCAGAAGTTCGTCCCCTGTGTAACGCCGTACCCGTTCTTACGTTCGCCAACTTGCGCGAGACACTAATAGTTTTGGTCGACGAGTTACCAGCCAGCCTCCAAGTCTGATTTCTAAGATCATATCGCGCATAATTGTGTATCAATTACACATTACATAATACTATCCGTTAAAGCGCTTCTTGTACACTCTACGCTAGATTCGCCGATTGAAATAAACGCATTGAATAAACGAGGCGTATCCTCTTCAGGTCTGTTTAAAATTTCAATTGAAACTCGTCTGGGCCATTTAGCAGGAGATGTTTATAGTTACAGTTTTTTTTTAATCACACTTTGCCGATTATTTTATATTCATGTACAATTTCCTGACAAACCACGTGACAAAAAGAGAACAAACTCGCGTAAAACAAATGGCTGAATTTTTTAAAATGAAAATTGTTCTCCGTGTTTCCGTGTAAATCGGAAAATAGCTTGTGGATTTTTTCGTGGCGCGCGGAGGTCCTCGGCGAATAAAGTCAACGCGATTATAAAGGAAAAGTCTCGAGAATATACTCGCGGTTTACGAAGCTGGAACGAAAGTCGACTTTATACACTGCTTCTGCCGCCACCCTTCGTGCATACAGAGCGGACACAATCCAGTTTGAGAAGTTGCATCAACTCATTCGTTGTTTACATTTTTAATTCAATATTCCTCGCGCGCCTTGCCGTCAAAGGGACGCGATACTAATCCAATCGTCCGCGTCTATTTTTGAAAAGAGATTTCAGAGGCGCAGTCTCATTATAATGAATGAATTTTTTAAAATATAATTTCTTTTGACAAGGCTCTCTCGTTCTTATTAATTCCTCGATCCTTGCAAACCGTTGGTTACACACGTTGGTACTTGCTCATTTCTTTGATACCATTATTTTCTTGGTTTCTCTTGATTTCACGTTTCGCAGATTCTTCGATGCACATTGTCCGCAGAACTTGTCAAAAGAGAAGGGGAAAAAAGTAGGAAAAAAGCACGAATTCCTCACCGTCATTTTTCTCTATTCCTTCGTCTCGACGATATTCGTCCGTTCTACAAAGGAGCGTACTCTCTTGCCTCTGGGAAGTCAAGTCGATTCGCGAAAAAAAAAGTATACCGGAATGCGTGTCCTGCACATTCCGCAAATATATATTTTTCAGCTTGCGACAACGAACTTCCATGTATTTCCGGCGAGACTCTCCGTTAGGAAAATTCTCCCCCAGTGGTTCAAAAGGACACACGGAGCTCGTAGCTCCTACTAGTTCGAAGGGGTTAATATTAAGGGCGCATTTGTACGTGTCGCCTCCTCCTCTTCCTCTTCCTCCTCCTTCCCCATCTTCTCGTGGTATCCTCCCGGATGGCTGGTGACCCGATTTTCGCCGATAACGACGCCGTGTAGAAGCGTCTGCATAATTCAGCATCGCATGAAGCATCGTCCTTCTCGGTTGATACAAACCGCCATCACGTTTCAGTCTTCCAATATATTTCGGGGTTCAAAATGAATTTGCACTTTCGCATAATGTCTTTGTCACACATACGTATGACGCGTTTAGATACGTTGCACTTTCATAGATAAATAAGGAATATTCGTTTTATATGTAGTTAATTTTATCTGGACGGTTATTGTATATATTGATGGAGTTATATAATTTTTTTTTGTTTTGGATTTTGAAGGAGCAAAATAACTTCCTACAATGACAAAGTAACACAAACTAACTTTTAATTTGTGGAACAATAATCACCGGTTGGGAAATTGCTTAAAAATAAATTGGAAACATCCGCTTAATAGTCTGTTGGTGGACCGGGGAAAAAAAGCGAGGAAACAATTGTCCAACCTGCGGTCTGGTTAACTCAAAATATAGAGACCGCGCGTTTTATTAAACTGCCTTGTATACTGTAATTTATAAATCGAGCGTGTTTTCCACGCCGGCTTTAAATCGCGTAACTGTTTTTAATTTCCATTTGAATTCGGTTCGGATCGGATTTTATGCGCGCTGTGTAAATTCGCGATTTCTGCGCGTTCGATGTTGCTCCCATCGAAAAAAAAAAAAAAAAAAAAAAAAAAAAAAAAAAAAAAAAAACGCATTACAACGTTTGCCAAAATTGCAGCATAATCTGAGATTTCTTTTTGTGTTCCTCTAAATAGAGTATGTTTTGCATCGGAAATGCATCCTCTCTTGGTATAACTTGGTAAGCTTATCATTAGTTCCTCTCTCGCCTTTGGCGGGAAGCAAAATCCCCTCTAAGAAGGAGAGAGGGAACCCGTCGTCTCTCGAAAAAATATTTTAATCTGTTAATTGTTGTCGAGGCTTTGGACGGTTCTTATTAAAGCCGCCTTCCGCAAGTCGCCAATAGTCCTTAAAGAACAATTCTCATCAATATGCCATTATGCACAACAGTCCTACGTAATGACTCCTCTCGTCTTCTTTCTGTATCGTTAAGAAACTGTGCAATTCATCTCTTTTTGCGTTTCGAGTCCTACTAATTGACGACAAAGACGAGCTCCTTGGCTTCGGCGTATCGTTACGACGGAAGAGATAAATATGAAAATAGTCCGCTTGCAATTGAAGCACGTCTTGGGTTCGTTATTACGGGCTTCTATTTAACTTTCCAGTTGCCTGCTTCGTCCTTCGGGAGCAGATCCTTTCCGCTAAGAACGATCAGAATATTTTCGCAATATATGTACAATATATACAATATATACAATATATACAATATATACAATATATACATTGTATATATTGTATATATATGCCAGAAATGTATTTGTCTTTATCCTGTAATCAGCTTAAGAAAAGCATTTTCGTGGATGACTGGAAAAGGTTTGTACATTTTTTACTCGATATTAAAGATAAATTTCTATATTATATATATAT
>NW_021851042.1:100415-106199 GCF_003651465.1 Formica exsecta
TATGTATATATATATTAGACACAGTTTAGTCTGTATAAGAGCTAATAGCTTGTTTGGGTTTTATATAAATTAATTTTTATCTCCTTGTTTATTAAAAAATATGTAATTATCGCATAACTATATAATTGGCGAAACACAACTTGTATTTTAATAACGAGCCAATTACTCTCTACTCTAGGCTATATACAAATTACCCCCAACTATTTCTTACGCGGTCGACGTTGCGGCTGCTGTGGTAATTTTGACGCTTATCATTATATGCGGAACGTTGCATCGCGAATGCAGCGTGTTAAAGTGGGTTTCGCGAAGTAGTTTGGACCACAAACTCTAGATGTTCTGCCGGATATTCACACGGATATATATAAATTACAGGTTAAATTACATAATTGAGTTGGATGCTCGATAGAGAAAGAGAGAGGCTAGAAGATAGCGTCCGATGTCAAAGCGTATACGCGACAATCTTTTTTTTTCGAGCTTTCCCTGGAATATATTTTAGCGTCGAGTAAACACTGATAAAATTATTTTCATTTTCTATCCCGTTGCGCACAGCTTAACGCATCGAATTGAGCTTAGCTTTTTTCGAAAGTTTCCCTCTTTATTCGTCTTCCTCGTCGTCACACCGTAGCCTCATCGGTAAAAACTTCGAAATCGCAAGGCGCTATTAGCGAACACAGCAGGGGGTCTTCAAGACCCCTAAATCAACTCGATCCCCTTTGTCACGTGGCGCAAGACAAATGCCGGGACATCCTTCTCGCATGAGCTGGCGGAAATTCCACTCCTGGCGCGCGTACTTAAGAATTAGCCACACCCCCCTTAACACTCGACCAACTTTCCCTGTCGTCGTACTCGGTGCGCGGGAGACACGTCACTCCATCATCGATTCTCGTTCCCTCTCGATTTTCGTCTCGCGCGCGCGAACGCTTCGCGGATCCGCACATCCCCCGTTTTGTATACCCGTCGGAAGGGGTGAAGAGATAGGGAGGAGGGGGGGGAGAGACGGGGATGCACGAGAGACACGCGCCGCGCGTGTAGCGCGCGCTGCACGCCACGTCGGAGATATGCGAGCCGTGCTACTCGGCAAGACAAACGTTTTTATTACGAAAAATCAGGAGGCGAGACGAAATCTAGGACGCTGCGCGCGTGCGCCCCGCATCCGGTCCCCCGTCGCGGGAAATCCCCTCGTTGTAGAGAGGAGTGGAGTGGAGAGGAGGGGAGAGGGCGAGGGAAGGACGCGAGACCATTTGAGGGGGGCGCCCCCTTGCCTCCGCGTCGTTCGCCAAACCGTACGGATTCACCATACGATCCACCAAGCTAACCAATCCCTACTCCCTCTCACTCACACTCCCTTTCTCTGTCTCTCGACCCTACATCCCACTGCCAGCGCCGTTCGTGGCGAGAATCGTCTCACTCGGTCTTCTCCGTCGTTCCTCGTGCCTCCCCCCCCCCTCTGGTCCCTGACCCCCTTCCAATCTAGCCCGCGTGAGGGGGTGGTTGGGGTGTTGTCGGAAGGGTGGAGGTGTCGGGCGCCAGTCGCTGCGCGAACGCTGAACTCGGGTTTTCTGTCGTCCTCGCGAGCCTTTTTTTCGGTCCCTCCTTCTCTCCGTCTCTCTCTTTCTCACCGTCGATCGAAATCGAGAGATTCTCTCGATTCACACACGTGATTCCATTTTTCCGCGATCTTTGAATCTGGAGAGAGGGTCCGAACCAAGGGGAGAGAGGGTGATCGTTCTCGCGTGTGCTCTCCACGGAAACTTGCGTGGTCGAAAGCCAGCAGTGCTTTTGGAAGGATGTAGATCTTGTGCCCTGTCTCGTGCGATCTCGAGGGATACTGGAAGACGCTTTCCTTTGAGGATATCGACGGTCATGGCGAACGGTGTCTCGTGACGATTCGCGAGAGGTAAGTGGTCCGAATTTCGATTCGTACTCATTGCCGAGAAAGGAAAAAAGAACGCGAGAATCACTTTATCCTGCGATCAACCGCTTCACCTCGTTTACGCAAAGAAAACCGCGATCTCATCGAGTATCATGCCTCGCATGACACAAGTCTCCAATTACTTTCGTTGAGTGGTATGTACATATATAAATTTGAGAGTTGCGCGTAGAAAATGAAAAGGCAACATAAACTTATTTAATAGCCTGCTTGGGAATCTGAGGCGTGTAAACTTAATTGCGCCGGGAGTTTGGCCGGAAAAGTTGAAGAGTACCATGAACTCGGTCAAGAAATTTAAAGACCATCGTGGATTTTATTTTTAGTAACGAGTTGGAGTAGAAATTATAAAAAGGAGATTCTTTTTTGTCAAATTTAATTAAAAGTTTGAGTAGGTAAATCGTGTCATAAAGGGAGTCGTGTTAGATTCAACTGTAGCTTTGGAAAGAGAGAAAATAAGGGAGGGGCGTAAATTAAAATGCCGTTTCACGAGCGAATCTGTAAAGAGCGCCGTAAATTTAATCACAATAGGGTAGTCAACCAACAGAGGGTGACATGCAAGCCGAATCGCGACGATGCAATAATTCAGCCCAGTATTTGCTGTATCCACTTAGATACGCTCGACTTCATCTCTCTCGTGTAAAGTGGCGCGAGTACCATTATGCGGCGACCCCGTGTGGTCTCTGCTGTTACATCTGTAATGAATCGAGCAGGCCGAATTTGTAGTCCGTCGTTTCGTCGAAACTAATGACGATGCTACGAGGGCGATAAGATAGAGCAGGTTGGAGAGGGATCGTTGCCCCTTTGTATAATCGTTCATTCGAAATCCTTTATCCCATTAGCCGGCGAAATCGTAATAGCGTTAACGACGTATGTAATCCGTCTTGCGGTTAAAATCACCGGAGAAATTTACGTTCAACTCGTGCGTGAGTGATATAGTTGTATCAATCCCGCTACTTTAATCGATAGCGATACTCGGCGATGCACTCTGTCTCTGTCTCTTTCTCTCCCTCTATCTTTCTCGCTGTTAGAATTCGCTCCTCATAATCACTGCAGGCAGTTCGTCGCTTCTTGCTTGTAACATAATTGCACCGTCGACGTTGTGTATCACGACGCCATAATTTCTGTTGCATCACGCTTATTAATTGGCATAAACGTGCGCTGGCTTTTTCATCATCCTTGATTATTACGATTTTGGTGCACCGCATCTACATTTACTTACCTCCCATCTCGCCGAATTCATCATCTGGCGCGGAAATCACGCAACACCATTCTGTCCGTCTTCTCTTCCCTCCATCTCGTCCTCGGAGTTTCCTCCCTTCGGAAATCGCTCGCCGGGAGATCGACCGATGGGAGTTCTCTCTCTCCCTCTCTCTCTCTCTTTATCTATCTATCTATCTATCTTTCTCGTTGGCAACGAGAAGAAGAGCAGTCGATTAAACGAAATTAATGACTTCGCCACGGTGCCGGTCGAGGCAATTAGAGGAGAAGAGTGGCGAGGATGGAAAAAGGGGAGGAGATGCGCTTTCTCGTCGGACTCGTGCCCACTTTTTTTCATCTTTGTGGCCGAGTGTCTTTTTCTCCCTCTCATTCTCTTTGTAGAATGTTCCGGTCGTAACGACATCTTCGTGAAGGGACGAATATTCGCGGACTGGGATACGCTGCGATATCCAGGAATTCGTGAAATTTAAGAGCGCAACGTTGGAGCCATAGAAAAGATGGAGAGAAGGCCGGGAGAGAGAAAGAGAGAGAGAGAGAGAGAGAGAGAGAGAGAGAAAGAGAGGGAAATAGGGGAGTTATGGATAGGTTTTACCAGGAAAGCTTGGATTCGCGAAAGTTGCGATTTGTAGAAACTGCGGACGGGGGAGTAGCTGCGGACGTTAGATTGTTTGCGGGAGCTATGGAATCTAATATATATAAAAGACAGAATCGCAGCGCGAGACGAGCAAAGTTTGTAAAGGTTTCCGCGGGAGAAAGGAATCTGCGGAACCTGTGCTAGGATTCGCGATGCTCGCTGTTGTTTGCGCGCCGATGATGATTTGGCAAGCTTGCGTGGAAGCTGAGGGTTCCTCGCGAAACCTCGCGATTTTCGCGAAAGCCTAGGCTTTCCGATAGAATTCTAGATGGAAGCTCCGCGAGAGATATCTATGTAGGTATTACCAGGGAATTTAAGATCCGCGAAATCGCGAATCTCCGCGATGCGGCCTGAAGCGTGAAACGCGCGTGATATATAATGGAACTTAATCCGCCTTTGTTATTCATATGCAGATGACACTATCGGCGAGTAATCCATCGCGGAAACTTCCGCCATTCGCAGTCACGTGGAAAACTTTCCACTTTCGCGTGAGACGTGACGCGTGTCGAGAAATCTTGCGGCGGCCTCTGAGAAGAGCATCCAGCCAACTTTTTCGCAGCCGCGGCCGTATAACTTTTTTTTTTCGAGATAATTTTACATAAATCATATCTCGAGACTCGCCGACGCGACGGTTGTTGAGCATTAATGCCATCAGCCAAAATAAAACCTCGTTTATTTTCAATCATTATGTATTCAAACGACGATCGAACTTTTAATGAATAACAAAACGTAATATCGAAATTTAATAACGGACATGTATAAAATATTGATATGCAATTTGATAAATTATTGTTCAAAAGTGAACACGTAAAGAATAAAAAAAATATTTTTTTATTATATAGTTTAATGTAAAGCTGGCGAGAGCGATAAAAAAATATGCGCGATTTGAGGCATGCGCGTGTTTCTCAATTTTCCTTTACTTTTAGGAAAATGGAATTCATTGCGTCGAGCGAGTTTTTAATATCAGCGTGTTCGATCCGTCGCGTCACTTATGTAATTGTTTTGGCGCGAAGGGTGAGACTTGAGTTTTTTTTTTTCGTAACCCTTAGTAACCCGACGCGAAGCAGTCCTAGACTGCGAGCGGGGGTTATCGACCAAGTGGCGGTCTGGTTTTTCGGGCCGGCGACTCGGCTGCGCGGTGTCGACTTTTTCCACTTGAATTTCCGACGGATTTTGACACGCGCAGCTGGCTGAGTAAACAGGATTTATCGATTTCTTCAATACATTTCGAACCTCTAGGCAAATGCCGTCGAATATAATCGTTTCATTTTGCTCGTGCCTGTTAAGCAAAAAAGTGATTGAATAGTGGAAAAAAGGACACGTTTCCCGCTTTTTTAGAAAAAGACTCTAAAAATAACTATAGTGTAAACAATTTTATACGAGATGGGGAATATGATAACGGGAAACTATTAAAATCCTTTCCGGCTCGGCCGAGATTGAATTGCGTTGAGGGAAAATGCATTAGTAATGATATCCGAGTGGCAATAATTAATATTGGTGCGATATTAATTAGTATAAACAATACCTATTATAATTGTAAAGCGATGACCGGTCAACTTGTTTATCGGTGATAGTGCATTTAGATTAGTATGAAATTTTGTTGCTTGTTTTCGAGAAGATACCGTATTAATACAAGCGTGTTACATAAGAATCAGAGCGCCATTACAGGCGAGGATTAACATATCACTGTCGGTCGGCGTGTTTGCCTTTTAACTCGCTTGAAACTTTCCTGGTTTCCAAATCCCAAACAAAGATAACGAGAGTTGCGCGATTCTTTCGTAGCAACCATCCTCTTTTTAAGGTCGGATCTCCGAGTTTGCCGAAAGATATCCAGATCGAAAGGGGAGTAGAGAGAATGGGAATCTATTTGTCGACTGGCACCACTGACACAACGTCGTCGTCGCGAGATATATCCCGGGACACCTCGTAGAAACCGCGAAAAATACGGCGCGACGTAAATATCCGTTGTTACGCCGCGCCTTCTTTCACATGTAAATTCAGC
>NW_021851042.1:106946-107607 GCF_003651465.1 Formica exsecta
GGACGCATATAAATTGCGTTGTTACACGCATTGCCAAGATTTTCCTTCATACGAGCGGAATCTCGTCGATGATACCGCAACCCTCAAAGTCTCGCGACCATATCCCATTTTCACGCAAATTTTACGCCGCGTATAAAACCTCTCGTATACTATGATAAACATAATCGTCGCTGACTCTTCGTCGTTACGCGTAAATGCAATTTCTCCCACGGTTAACGAGGATAAATTCTCAAATCAATATTAGGGGACTACTTAATATTAATAATAGGTTGCTGAATATATTAACATTAATAAAATATAATGCTAAATATATTAATATTAATAATACATTTTTAATACTAAGAATATATGTAGTGTCATATGTATAAATTGACGTCCCTTTTTAATCTCAATCTCGCGTGAGAATAATTTAATAAAAAGGACATCGTAAAAATATATTATTTTCTTTTTATCGCGCGTGTAATAATAATTCCATAGTAATTTCTATGCGACCAGCAGGTCGGGAATCGGCCGGAAAGTTCCAGGCAGGTGACGGAAACGCGGTCCGCTTCCTGTATCGAACAATCGAAACGCGGCGCAACATGCGTGACGACCCGTTCAAAGGCACACGCAATTTGACGCATTGTAGGGCATATGCTAAGGCCGCGGACAATGTGCACTC
>NW_021851042.1:108222-134200 GCF_003651465.1 Formica exsecta
CTCTTTCCGTTCGTCATGTTTGCTGCGTAACATTGACTATCAATTCTTAGCAATACGCAGCGGGTGGTTTGCAAGTCCGTATGCATAGAATATGAGAAGCAATAATAATAATAATAATAATATATACATTAATAACGCGCGTAAATATATATATTAAATACGATAAAAAAATATAATACGAAAAGAAATTAAAGGGCCACTTTCTTTCTTCTATAGAAAAGGCAATTTTCAATTGGCTGCAACTTTGTCGTATATAATCGGATTGAGATCAATAACAAAGCGTTACAAAGCTTGAAGTTCCTAGTTTCAGAATCTTTTAGTCGAGTTCAATTCTTTTTATTTGTTACAAAATTACATTATAAAAAAGCGACGTCCGTCAATTGACCAAATTTTTCAAAAGTTTGTCGAAGTATGCCGAAGAAAAAAAAAATTGTAGCACAATTTTGTTAACTGGATTTTAAAGAGCAGAGTTTTATCTTTAATTTGCTTTTTTAATGAATGTCCTACGATTTTTTTTTCGCCGAGTTATTCACTACTGAAGGAAAATCGATCTATTGACGAGTAACGATTACATTTTAACAATGGATATTGATTGAAAAGGCAATTAGTGCATTTTAAAGTGCCGACTTTTCTCTTTAAATTGCTTTTTTAATAATTGTGCGATAATTTTTTCATTAGTTATGAACGCTCAAAGTCAATAGATTGTTTTTACTTCAGTAGTGAATAACTCGGCGAAAAAGAATCGTAGGACATTCATTAAAAAAGCAAATTAAAGATAAAACTCTGCTCTTTAAAATCCAGTTAATAAAATTGTGCTACAATTTTTTTTTCTTCGGCACACTGACAAACTTTTGAAAAATTTGATCAATTGACAGACGTTGCTTTTTCATAATGTAATTTTATGATAAATAAAAAGAATTGAACTCGACTAAAAGATTCTGAAATTAAAAATTTCAAGCTTTGTAATGCTTTTTTATTGATCTCAATCCGTTTATATGCGACAAAGTTGCAGCCACTTGAAAATTGAACTACTTTTCTGTAGAAGGATTAAAGTGGCCCTTTAATTTTTTTTGCGTAGTATATAATATAAAAAATAATATAAATAAATATAGATAAAATATGTAGTAAATTAAAACAATAAATAAAATAATAAGATATGAAATACATAATAATAAATATGGTAAAGGGATAATAAGTATGGTATAGAGTGTTTCTGGGAGATTCGGCAAATATCAACGATAATAATTTGATATTGTAGTCGCTGCAATCCCAATTGTATTTTCTTAAAATTTCTCCGTGCACTTTTGTTCTCTAGCATTTTCATTCTTCCTCGCTATCCTCTTCGACATACATGCTTCCTGAATTGTTTTCATATCATTGCACGAAGTTAAATGATACAATTATACGCGCGCGTAAAAGCGATCTTTAATTAGTCACAAACTTCCCGGTACTGTATTGCCATTTTTAACGAAGCTCATTCATTACCGTGCGAGTTATTATCAATTACGGTTCGACGATATTAATTGGCGGTTACGTTGGAAAGAGTAGACGACAAGAAAGGAGAAATTTTTCTTTTGTCCCCAACGTAGAGAGTCAATTTGTCGGGATATTTTGAAATTATTTCGGAGATAAATCTGGGGCAAAAATCGGAAGAGGAATATAGTTTATTTTTTTGTTTTTGCTATTGTTTTGCGATATACAGCAAGCAGAGAGCGTTCAATTTTTCACAATACATGTCTGAGTCAAGATGCGAGGATCAAAGAAGCAGGTGGTTTCACGGAGCGATACTTTACGCTAGTAGCCGTAGTAAAAGAAAGACGCATCTTTCTTTAGCGCGCAGCTCGTACAAACACTCGCGTACAAACACTCTCGCACACAGAGGTTACAGCCGCTATTGTTACTGCTACCAAACGCACGTTTCCCGTAATGGCGGATATCGCAACAATGCGATCCCTCTCCGAGGAAGATCGCCGCCGAGCGTTGCGCTATTTCACGTCGATAGGATCTCGTTTATCTCCCCGCTGTAGTAGCTGTCTCAAAGGATTAGGATACGAGGAGTGGGAAAGAGAGAGAGAGAGAGTGACAGGGGGGGTTACCTCTCCTTCGCCCTCGGCTATAAATATTTTGGCGGAAGATAGTGTCCCGCGCACGATTGCGGGATCGATACTCAATTTCAATCAGAGAAGTAGTCTATGAAACGTTCCGCTCCCCCCCCTCTCTCTCTCTCTCTCTCCCTCTGGTGTCCATCTAAAATCTAAAAAATTGTACTTTTCGGAAAGAAAAAACAATTTTATACTCGATATTACATTCCATATTTTAATATTTCATTAAATACATACATTTATTATTACATTTCGTTTCATAGTTTTATTTCTAAATTCAAATATGACAATTAATGACACACACTTCGTAAAATTGAAAAAAAAAGTATATTTATGCCACGTTTTCATAACTGCATTTGAATTAAAATTAGATTTATACAATCGCGATAATAAGGTAATTGCAATTTTACATTATTATATTTAATTTTTGTACAATAATCTAATAATGTAGTAACTCATTATATACAATTATATTATACATTTATACATATGTATTATAACATTTTCCAACGTAGAAGGCATGTAATTAATTGCAATCATACATATATTATATACATATAATGCGCACAAATTTTTATGTTTATATTACTATTATATTATACGTGACGGTTTATAATCGTTAAAAGTTTAATCGATGACCTGCCGCGACTCATGTCGTAGGATAATGTATCCCGCGATCTTTCCGCCATTATCGGACTGTCATTATCGATGCACTTATAGGAGTTACGTAGCATCAGCATCGTAGTCAGGTTGTCGCGGCACGCCCGGGCACATAAATCAAGTGATATACTTTCCTCTCGGCGGGACGATAACGGGACGGCTATAAATGTGGACTTAAACTCCTTTACGAGAATCCGAAAGATAAACTGGCAGGGTGCCCCTCCTGCTCGCTCGTGCCTCTCTCCAACTCTACCTCCTTCTCCCCTTCTTGGTGAGACTCGCGATATTCGATACGTCCATCGCTTTTCTTCCGTCTCGATTCAGCACGCTTCGTGAAATCCAAGAACGGCGGTAATGACAAGTATCGGGTTACCCTCTTTCGTTAAAGCGTTTTGATCGATCCGAAACGGAAATCCTGGATTTTCTTGGAGGAAAAAGAAGAAAGTTCGGTAGAGGAATCGGGGCGATAAAGTACGAGCTTGACTACGAGTCGGACGTAAAACCGAGAGTTCTCCATTTTCATACTTCTGTGAGGACACAGAAAAAAAGCGAGTAGCGAATTTGAAAAGTTTTACTATCTTCAGAGAGAGAGAGAGAGAGAGGGGGAGAGAATAAAGTAAATCGCCATCTCTGCTGTAGCAACCGGGGGGGAAAGAGAAAGACAGATTACCAGTATGCCTTACTTTTTTATGAAATGTAGAACGAAAAGAGCGATTGAGAAAATCATTTATCCTCGCGGGTAAAATAAAGCAAGGTATGATTTCTCCGCAAATCGACTCTTTAACTCAACCATCTTTATTTTATACCTGTATAAAAAATTCGAAAAAGTCACTTTTTATTTCGACATTAATTTATAGTTTTGTTTCTAAATTGAAATATAAAAATTAATAACACACGCAAAATTGTAAAAAAAGGACATTTACGCCGCGTTTTCGTAACCGCGTTTGAACCATCGACGCGACCTAAGCTGGCTTTCTTTCTGGCCAAGAATCCTCAACATCTCTTCTGTCAGTTCACCGAGATCTCTGCCATTGTTTTTCACATGTGTGTGCGCGCGTTCGTCCACTCATCCCGTTGGCTCGCGCGATTTTCATTCGCTCGCAAAGTAACAATGTTTACAAGGGAGGCTTTGAGAGTAAACTTCTTTCGTGTCTTCCGTCAAAGAGAGCACAAAGCGATCCGGTGACCCGCACAGGACATAATATTTACTTGGTCCCTTTTGTCCAATGGAAATCACTTCCGCCTTTTGCCTCCTTCCAAAAGAAGAGGACATTAAATATTCCTCGGTACACGAGCGTTCCTTCTTTGTCTGTCATTTATGGAATTCGTCCTCCTGTCAGTATCAACATTTAGTTACCGGAAGAAGAATCGCGGTCCCTGGTTCTCCTTTGCGCTGGCGCAAATTGTTTAAACAGATGAGTGTCGATCGATGCGTAACAATGAAAATTGTGCCCGGCGTATATTTCGAAGCGAGGAGGAGCATTCCAATTAGAAAAGGACTATCGAACGATCGTTGCGAAAAACAAACGCGAAAGTTTTGCGAAAAAAATACTGCATTTTATCGTTGCATGCAATAGATAACCGGTTAACTTCATATTCGATACTTGAATTGCGAGAGGAAAATAGTATTTTTGTCCACCGGTCCACTGTAGCATGACCGTCCAATTAATCACGACACTCGAATTTGTGATCGACGCTTATTTGATTTTTTGTTCGGCAAACTGTCGCAGCCGTGATTCCCCATTTTTGGAGCGGTGTTCCATGAAGAGTTCCACGACTCCAATTTTCCAACATTGAGAGCGGCCCCAATCGAGATGGAAGTCCGCGTGAATTTACGTCCCATTGTCTACTTTTCTGCGAACTTAAGTGAATACATAATGCTCGCGCTTGAAAGAGCGCGATTTGCTCACCGATGATGCGAGCTTTTCGCGTCAAAGGGGCCGAAGCTTTTCGAGAGAAAGCCTTTCTTTTAATTCAAGCTTCTACGAGCAACATTTTGAAAACTCGATATTTTCTCATATAATCGAAATTTTCCGGAGAATTATAAGATTATAAAAGGAATTATAACAATGCATGGAATTAAAAAATTTACGGTGAAATAATTTCGCCGAGGGAGGGAATTATTTCCACGGCGAAATTCCTTGGGGTGAAACGCGACATCCTTTACGGGTTTACTACGTAATCTAATAATCCGTCCGATATTACAAATGCTTCGAGTATTCTCTCTCAGGAGATACAAAATACCCGTTATCAGGCGCACAATTACGAGCCCGAATCTCGGGATACCATAATGATCGGCTCCGCGCGTGTCCACCTTTGAATAGGGTTTACGATATCACGATAGTATCGAGATGCTGTATTTTTAGTCGGTTAATAAAAGATATTCATTCGTCATTCTTCTATGTTATGAACAGCATCCATAGCGCTTGTAATAATTGATGAAAATCAATGCAAATAATTGACACGCGTTACGAAGATATAAGGGATATCGATAATTTGTTGAACTTAACCATATCCTCTGAATTCGACGCGAATCTCTAGGCAGAAGCACTCGAATTATCGTCGTGGAATAATCGAAAGATAAAAGTCGCCTCGTAAAACGACCGGTTTCATTCTGACGGTACTTTTTCACGACTGGCGGCACTTTACGACGACGAAACTTTAAATACTTTCGAGTTTCGGGATCGTCCAGGAAAGATCCTTCAAGCACATAAGGCGCTTTTGAGAGCAGAAGGAGGAGGGAAGATGCGGATTATCGATGTTAATTAAGAGTGGGACAGGTGTTCCTGGCAGCGTCTCTGTCCTCGGTCTGAAAAATAGATCGACGCTAGATTCTAGGCAAGCGCGCAGTGTTTAAATTGTAGAGACGAGAGTTTTAATAATTAATTAATCGTCAAGCAAAGTTGCTGTTCTGACTTTGTCGCCGACCGTAAAAGTAAACTTCTTTTATTACTGAGATCGTAAAGAGTGGTGTGTCCGCGCGCGCGCTAGTTGAGATGCCGATAAATGTATCGGGGATTTTCACCTGGAAATATATACATTGACTAATTCGAAATCGATATTGCCCCTAAATTTATTCTCCCTCGCGTACCTTTCTTTTAATACGAGAAAAGTCGCGTATTCAAAGATTATCCCCCACTTTGAATAGTTTTTCCAAGGAGATGGACGTTTTATTCGCTCGATTGGAGAGTCCTGCGTATAAGGGGGTTTTGATTTTGGGATTCGGACTACCACGATTGACCGTTGACGCCGACTACCTTCTGTATAAATTATTCCGGACACGTGACGGGATAAATAATTCCGTACGACCGAGTTCGAGGCATATCGATCGCTGCGGTTACAGAGAAATGGAAATTCGCGAAAAATGTATGTTCCTTGGTAAAATCAGCGATATGTTGCACGGGTTCCATATTTTTCTCCGACGTCGTTTATTGCGTGCATTAATAATGTCCTGACTCTCTGTCGTGTGTCGCAAAGACATCAATCTCGAAGCATCTCGGCGAAGAAAACATTTTTGAATTTTTCCCGATTTTTGGACTATTAAATCTTGAATTCTGCGGCTTGACAGATTTATAGATACTCGCAATATATATCATTTTTTTTAATAATGATAAAAATATCGACCCCGAAAGTAGTCGGCGAAATTTCCTTGCGAGCTCTTTAAATCTTCCCGACGATTGGAACGGATGGTCCACTTTACTTAACACCTCCGGAATGAAAGTAACCGCCGCTTTACCCCGTAAAGGAGACTCGCTTGAGGTGGAAAGATGGCGACCGGGGATTACGTTGTACAGCGATAAGGGAAAATAACAAAAAGCACGTCGCGAGAGAGACATGCGAGATAATAAACGTTTAGATGATATATCGAGCGTGATTTCGTGATAAAGTATGTCATGTATTTGAAAAAAAAAAAAAAATTAAAAAAGAAACTAGAGTTGCAAATATACGATCTATCGAGATGAATATTACAATAATTATATTATTTCTCGTAATAAATCAATGTCAATATTTTATAAAGTTATTAGTCTATACAATTGCAAGTTACATGGTTATATATAATGGTCCCGTATATATACCAATTATATTGAAACCGAAACACGTTTATCCATTTGCTCGCTCGTCCTCTGAGATACGAGGGTTGGATGTTTTCGAAGCGTACTTGGGGATGGCCCTTAATTGCCATCAAGACACCTTCACCGCAAGAGAAACAGCGTTCCGTCGGGATCCGCAAGAGAATTTTCGTGCTCTCACATTTGAGAAAAATCTCCTTTCCTCCGGAGAGGACGGCGGTCGCCCCGTGGCTGAAAAATAATTTGCATATGCACACTTCGCGGCGGATCCTTGCGCCGTCGCCCTTAAAATATTCCGTCCCCGTATCTCCGCTCTCGGAGTATTTCTTTGAGGGCGGCGTCTCGTGGCTTCTCCACGAATTACCGACGGCGGTATGAAAATCACCGCACTCGATGCTCCTCTAAATTGCAAAACAGCTCGCATAAGTAGCGAGGAAGCACGCGCGCACCAATTCGTATATATATATATATATATATATATATATATATATATATATATATATATATATATATATATATATATATATATATATATATATATATATATATATATATATATATATATATATATATATATATATATATATATATATATATATATATATATATATATATATATATATATATATATATATATATACGAATTGGTGCGCGCGTGCTTCCTCGCTACTTATGCGAGCTGTTTTGCAATTTAGAGGAGCATCGAGTGCGGTGATTTTCATACCGCCGTCGGTAATTCGTGGAGAAGCCACGAGACGCCGCCCTCAAAGAAATACTCCGAGAGCGGAGATACGGGGACGGAATATTTTAAGGGCGACGGCGCAAGGATCCGCCGCGAAGTGTGCATATGCAAATTATTTTTCAGCCACGGGGCGACCGCCGTCCTCTCCGGAGGAAAGGAGATTTTTCTCAAATGTGAGAGCACGAAAATTCTCTTGCGGATCCCGACGGAACGCTGTTTCTCTTGCGGTGAAGGTGTCTTGATGGCAATTAAGGGCCATCCCCAAGTACGCTTCGAAAACATCCAACCCTCGTATCTCAGAGGACGAGCGAGCAAATGATATATATATATATATATACATACATACATATATGTATTCCGCGGCGTGCCTACTATTTTTCCCTCTCTTTTCCTCCGTTAGATGTAAGCTCTCTTGCGTGCGAATATATCCGTGTGCATTCGTCGCAGTTATAGTCGTACTAATTTGCAGGTGCGCCTAGGTAATTAGTCGCGAAATAATTTGTGCTGTACATTCCGCCGGAAATGCGCCGGAATGGTCGCCATGAAACGTAAGAGCGCAAATATTCGACCCCTACTCGCTTTGTTTTCGCGGGGCGGCCTTTAGTAGTCTAAAGAGATAAAAAAAAAAAGAGAAAGAAAAAAAATTAAGAAAGACCAGTATTCGGCTGAGCATTCAAGAAATGCCATCCTGATTATAAAGTTATAACGTCTCGCGGCGGCATGTTATCACCATTTTTTTTTTTTTTGCGCGCTCGATATATTCGCGCCGGAAATCCGTCGGTACTCTCTTTTTCGCATCTGTAATGAGAGAAAGAGAGAAGAAGGACGTGGTCGTATTTGCACATTTTAATATTTACCCGATGGATACGATCAAAATCGCGTTTAATGCGCCGCGCCCATGATTAATATTCAATTATTCCGCCGTTATTTCAATCACCGGCAATTTTCCACGTCTCGCCGTACAATTTTTTCTCTTTCTCTCTCTCTCTCTCTCTCTGTAACAACAGTAACAATAACATTGCACGAGGCAAAAGTAGTCCCGAGCTAGGAAAAATCTCTTTCCTTCGCGATGTAATCAGGGATGCATTACGCGGAAATTGCGAAAAAACGTGGCTTTCAGGCAGACAAGTGTTACTAATATTAAATGTTCCGCATAAATATACGAGCTCGCAGAGTCTCGCGGAGAATTTTCTCTGAGAAGGAAAATTCAGCGGCGAAAATAATTTCCACTCGTATAAGAATAATGTAATCCAACGTAAATTAATTTCTCTACGGGGCGTTATCATTATATTTATTGCAAAATTATTTCGCTCTTAAATATCGATAGATTTTTTTGCAGCGGTCAGATAACAGGTTTCCGATATATATAGCGCTTCTTTATGTATCTCAAATATTCATATATCGCGTACGATAGATACGATATTTCACGATATTAAGCCGCGCGTCGTAAAGCGATGAAAGCTGGGGAAAACAAATGTGATTCTTTGCCGGTCTTGTAACGCGTCCGTTCGCATCCTGGCAGTCCTGCGATAACGTCCGGCGTATCCTTATTGACTGGGAGCCGGCCAATAATTCGTGGGGTTCGGCGACCCGTGTAAAATAGGTTGCCACCGCTATAGGCGACGCTATTGCTTACGTACCGGGTGTTCCGAAACTAGTGCCCGATAATAGCGCGATCGAAGCCTTCGTAAAGTTCCTCCGTTGAAGATTAATAACGGCTCCTAAGTACGTATATCCCTAAGCGATTAAATGGCTTTCGAGTATGAAGCTTGCATTAATCGATAGATAAGTTTGATCCAATGTTACTTTTCACCCGTTAACCCGAGAGAAAAATCTATATTGTTCTAAATATCTAAATTATAGAGACATCTTTCAACACGTATACGCGGAGATTTAAATATTATACAATTTATTAAATCTACATTGTTTTAAATTATAGAAACATCTTTCTCTCTCACAACACATATACACGCAGAAATTTTAAGATTCTACAATTTAATATTCGAATCCGTGGTATATCTATAGTATTCAAAGCAGTTGGATCAAATTTCGATATTCCAGAATTTCAACGATGAGATAAAGAGTGAAGATTCTAAAGTTTTAGAACTCATATAGCGGTGAGATGCTGAGATCCTAGGGATTCTAGAGAAACTGGAGAGCGCAAATATATATGTAATAGGTGGAATTCGGACCGACAGGTCGTTGATGCCCTCCGGTAATAGCAACGTGGGCGATTTCCGTGAAGAAGATACTACTCCATCCAAGTTGCTGTAAATCCTGTATATCCTATATATGTGTTTAGCGTTGGAGAGAGCGCAAGTCTCGTGATCGAACGCATTGAGACGTTTCGGGACACATCACGACCGAGGACTCCATTTAACAGACATGAAACAGATACTCCGCCGAAATTCGCCGATAACGTAGAAACGTTTCGCGATAAACAGAGCGTGCCACTTCCGGGCACGTATCGATTCATAGTAACTTCTGTTTTAAAAGTTCTATTAGCCGTGAATAAAATTGGCGCTCTTTCGCTTCGACTCGATTCATCATGACTTTATTTTAAAAGTTTGTAAAAGTTTTAAACAAATTATTAGAAACAATTTGCAAATATAATATATAGCGAATTTTGTGCGCATGTGTCGGGGAAGTAAGTACCTTTTATTGATCTATCTCAAGTTAGCATCCCATTTTTATTTTCCGGTAAGAATCCTCGAGAGCAAATTTAGAACTCTCTTGAAAAAATAGTACATATATCGGATCACTGAAAAGGAAGTGAAATTTTAATTCGTAGAAACTTGCAAAATATTTCCATTCAAAAACTGAGAAAATCGTCAGAAAGCAACTCTCTTTCATTTTTGCTTTTATCATTTCGGATGTTAAGGGATAATAATCAGTAGAAAAGCAGGTCGCGCAGCAGTCGATTCTCACAATCAGCGCAGATTTTTATAGGGCTGATGATCCTAATGTAAAACAAATTATCTCACGCGAGGTATCTCGAAAGTGTTTCTCGCAGAGGTAATCGATTAAACGGATGTAGATAGGAAAATTCAGGGCTCGGCCTATTTTCAACGTTAACGAAGTTGGCGTGCAAAGTCGACTAGTGTTGTCTCGCTTATCTGTTGAATCTACGAAGAGTGTGCAAGGTGGTACGGGATATTTTGGAAAGGTTAGGGGGGTGAGGAGGGGAAGAGTTAGTTGCACCTTCTTAAAGCGGACCCGGGTTATCTCATTGTTGAGACATCAGCGATATCTGTAAAACGAATCTTAAATTCTTCGCATTTCAAGATTCTTGGACTTTCGGACCCGTAATCTCTTAGATCCCGGGATCATTGGATTCTGAAACATCCTGTACACGTCGTGGAATCCGGCAAATACGATCGAGCGAGAATTTCAGAGGGAACATTGGGAGACATTTCCGGGAGCGTTGCATTCTAGGATTCTATTTAGTCGAGATTTACCGAAATCGCGGATAACTGAGTAACGGTCTGAAACAGGTCCTATTGTTTCTGGCGGAGCCATGTTGTGTTCACCAAAAGCAGCAATTGTTCTGTGCGATCTCCTCAGTTTCTGCTAATCGAGATTACATGTAGCCGATAAGTATAAAATACACAATTGCTATGTGCGAATAATTTGCGCGCGATCAATATGCGCGATTCGAGAAGGGCGAAAGATTTATTAATTAAACACGTTAAGTTTCTTTAATTAGCGCTTTCAGATAAGCGTATTGATTAATTTGAATCTTTTTACCGCAATACAATTGACGCTTAACGATCTATCGCAATTGTATGTGATCGATGCTGAAGTTTTCGCCTTTTACGCGATAGTGTAAATGAAATTTTCTTTCAGTGTATTACAAAGTCCAATTGCGTGTCGACGCAGCCTATTTCAGCTCGATTCGCTCCGTTTAACCCCTGGGGTTCGCGTCGCGTTTCATCGTGCAAAATGCATTTCAACAATTTATTCGCTCCGATTGACCGAATCCCAGCTGCATCGTGAAACGGACGCTTTACACACCGTCGCTCGATCCGAACTTGGTTTAATAACGACCCCGTAGCCGTTCTCGACCAACACCAATTAGAGGTCGGTCGCGGAATCTTGAACCTCCTGCATTTCTGACTATTGCAATCAGGCGTTCTGTGGAGAATCACGGTTCATATTGTTGATTATCATTGTCATACTTATTTTTAATACGCAAATAACGCATAAAATTTTAGAGTCATTGTCTTTCTTGGAATATAAAAATAAATCGATAAAAGTCTCTTTTAAATTTGATAGGTAATTTACATCGGTTATCATGTGATATATCTAATGGTACAACAGATACAGATACGATTTTGATATCGTAACGACATCATAAATACGAATGTGGTATAAAGGGTCTTTACGAGATCGGATCGTCGATAACTTTGACGGTCTGATAACGATCGGTGGGCGGCAACGATTATCAATCGGCTGGCCCGCGGCCCCGGAGAAATTCCACGGAGAACGATGGATTGTTCTCGCGGGAGTTTCGGAGTCGCGGCCTTCATTGCGGTCGTTTCTACTTTCGACAATGTCGAACAATGGCGGCATAACACGCGCGCGAGAACTCGCCGCGCGACACTCTTCGAACTCACGGACGAATCCAGGAGTGCTTGCAACAGGACGAAATCTTTTCCATCCCGCTCACGTCTCGAAAAAAGATTTCTCTCGCTCCAGGGGAGGTTAAAGCTAACCCTCTTAATAAAGAAAAATCTTTATTGTATTCTCGAGGGATGATCTACACGCGCTTTACTTTAGTTCGCAGTTGGAACTCGCTCTTTATGATATTATGTTTGATGTAAAATTGTCGCCCTTATACATATATATAATATCATAATTTATTAATTAATTTTTTATTTAATAACAAAATATTTTTTCATACAAAGGTGAGGGAAGGTAATTAAAAGCCAGTGTGGTAATTTGTGTCCGCAAATTTTATTATAATTAAATTATATTAACATAAAATATAAACTTAATAATAAAAAGCATACGTTTCGGTCCTTTTTTTGACCATTTTCAGCGCAATTACAAATTAAATAGAAAACAGAAATCGAGCTGTTCAAACATGATGTCAGAAAGGAGTCGCAAACATAAGATTACACAAAGTTACAACGAAGAAGAATGAGTCGCATATGTTGTCAAAAGGCAAATGCCACAACAAATGCTCGAGACAGACTGTTAAGTTTCTCAATATCGCACATAACATAAAGAAAATAAATACAGAGTAAGTGTTTATAAATAAATCGGTGTGACATTTAAAGTTTCGGTAATTTATCGATTACATTTGTATAAGTATGACGTAAACATTCTGTGTCTGTTAAATTTAGACTATTTTTTTGCCTTTTAATACTATTTCAGAAATTAAATGTTTTCTAAGCAAAAAAGTTGACGATCCAAAATCTCAACACCATCCCAATCAAAATCATGATTGCATTCTAATCTATGATCTATTAAAACGGTATGGTTTGTCGTATTCCATCTAATGCCGAAACTTTCAATGCCACATCGTCTTATTTGTAAACACTTCTCTATATTTATTTTTTTTATGTTATATGCGATATTGAGATACTTGACAGTTTGTCTCGAGCATTTGTTGAGACATTTGCCTTTTGACAACATGTGCGACTCATTCTTCGTTTAACTTTGTGTAACTTTGTGTAATCTTATGTTTGCGACTTCTTTTTGACATCACATTTGAATAGCTCGGTTTCTGTTCTTTATTTAATTTGTAATTGCGCTGAAAATGTGTTAAAAAAAAAACCAAAACGTACAATTTTTATTATTAAATTTGTCGCTACTTTATGTTAATATAATTTGATTATAATAAAATTTGCGCACAAATTACCGCGCTGACTCTTAATTGCTTTCCCTCACCTTTGTATGATATATTTATAAGAACCTTTATTATTTTATTTTAATTTTAAAAATATTTTTATTGTTATATATTATATGTATATGCATAGGTATATATATAGTAATACAATAATATTGTACTAAAATCTTGCTGTAAAAAACATATATTTTTATTTAAAAATTCAAAGGGTACTTTTGAATCTCGATAATAATATTGACGTAAATCTAGATGATGATTTTATATGCTCATATATACTCTTTTTGTCTTTTATATTTTCTTAATTATGCAGTATCGATTTGACAATGTCGATTAATTTACGAAACGTATATATATATCTATCCTTTGAATAAATACATATATACCGGAAAGAGGATATTTCTGTACCTCTGGCGCGCGCGCAAAGTTCAATATTATCTGTAACACGAGCAACACGGCTCCAGGCGACCTATCGATACGTATCTCTTCCGAGAATTAAGGGAGCTTCCCAGGTGCCGCAAAGCCGATTATTTATCCCATCCATAATATTCCTCGAACCACCCGAAGCACGCATGTTAACTCGACGACATATCGACGATTGGAGGTAATTCCACATAGTAGTCGTCTAATCGTTCTTACGGTATTTTCGCTGCACGTCTTCCCTCCGACGTTGCCGTTATACACATACGTTTCTCGCTAAACGCGCAACCATTATTCGCGTCCATTGGACGGATAACGCAAATCGGGATCGGAAGTTGGCATTTAGCGCTAAATGCGCGTTTGACGGAAATTCGGTGCTCTCGGGCGAAACATGACGGGAATGAAAACATTGCAACGCAGAGTGGCTTTCGCGCGAGAGCGCCAGAGAGTCGAGTCCTTTTTTTCCCCCGACCGGCAAAATGTCGATCACAAAATAATAGAGCCGTGTGCATGACTGATGGCGGAAACGTGGCTTCCGGTAAACGATTCTCGCGAAAGCCGGGCGCATTTTCTGATCCCGACAGCGTTTTCGAACGAAATCTCATCGTGTGTTTTTCCGATTAATTCGTCGGAAAGCGCACGGCTCTGATTCCGACAGCGCGCGAAATCTCGACGTGTACTTTTCCGATTAATTCGTTAAAAAATGCATTTCCCGCACGTTACAGTCTATAATGGATCGACGTGCAAACCTGCCATTTCGACGGTCGGCAGTTGTTGGAATAACCATTTTATTTAGGTAAAAAAATCGAATAGAGAGAGAGAGAGAGAGAGAGAGAAAGAGAGATGAAGTCTCCCTCTCTCTCTCTTTCTCTCTCTTTCTATATATATATGGAATGAGCATTAGACTCGAGTGTGGAAAAAAGCACTAGAGATAAAAAACAAATTTTTTGCGGAGATGAAATTTATTCGAAATTAAAAACATCACGGCATTGCGGCTTTGAATATTTTATTCGGGTTTATTAAGGCTAAGAGAATTTCTCGAGAATTAATTATAGTGAATTCGTTATCATCGTTAATGACGCGCTTTTTGCCGCACTTTCTCCCCCCTCCCCCCCCCCCCCCCCCCACCTCATGCTCATCGATGCCTCTTTTGTCGGCTTTATTCCAAAATAACAGGATCGGTGTTGCCGAAGGCGCAGATGTGACGTAGTTAGACAGTTCCCGCGGACAATTCCGATCAGGGGTAATTCGCGATCATTTCTTTACAGGCAGACAAGCTCCGAATAATAACAGCTTTCGCGTATAACTAGGGAATATTTAAATCACAATTATTTTGCCCAACGAATCATCGCGACGGGCTGGATTTATATGCAAATAAGTTTCATTATCTTAATTATCTTGATTTTGTAATATTTCCCATTGTTCTGACATTCGGATTTATATTTTTATTATAAAATTCTGATTAATCGATCAATGTCGTAGTGATAGGTATGCGACAAAAAAAATGCGACAATTATGGTGCCGAATTACTGGAAAGCTATCTGCGAGCCAAACGTGTATACGAAGCTTTTGTACACGTATTTATACAACGTCCGTTTATGGTCCGAGTTTTCTCAACGAATCATCGCGACGGGCTGGATTTATATGCAAATAAGTTTCATTATCTTAATTACCTTGATTTTGTAATATTTCCGATTGTTCTGACCGGATTTATATTTTTATTATAAAATTCTGATTAATCGATCAATGTCGTAGTGATAGGTATGCGACAAAAAAAATGCGACAATTATGGTGCCGAATTACTGGAAAGCTATCTGCGAGCCAAACGTGTATACGAAGCTTTTGTACACGTATTTATACAACGTCCGTTTATGGTCCGAGTTTTCTCTCGAAATGGGAACATTCCGGGCCGAAACGCGCTTCCGAAGTTCCAACATTTATGCATTACACATTGTACAAAGACGATATTAATGATTGTCAATCTCACGCCCGTCGCGATCGTTTTCCGATACGCTCGTTATCGTAGTTTCGAGAGTCAAAGGGACTGCTACCTGCTACGCAATCCCGATGGCAAAAGTATATATAAGAAGATTCGCGCCGCGCCCACGCGTAATACTTTAGAACCGTCTAGATTTTAAAGATTTAATTAGCACGAAATGAGCTGTGTTCAATCTCGCGCGGCTTTTTTTTTCAAAGGGAAATTAATCCCGGCGGCGTTTCGGCCGGCGAGCTAATAGTCCTTTTTGCCGTTGCGCAAGAAGCTCGATCGATCGATCGCCGGGGAAAATTAGAAATTTACGCGCGGTAGCGCGCACGCGGGGAGTTTGTAAGCAATATCCGCGTTCCGATGCCAAGCAATTAAACTTTCATCGATCGGCGGCTCATTCGCCGTCAAACCTAGTTTTTCTCTATCTATCACGCGCGAGCGCGCTCTTCCCGATCGTGTTTCATATTCAGAGTACAGTGATCGGGGAAAAGGGGCGACTATCGGTCGCCTAAAATTCCATGGCGAACGTTTCCATCCGACTCTGTCGTCGGGCATAAATTTGCCCGGGTGATTTGTCGGTGGCCGTCCGTTTTCGGCCGTTTATTTCGCAAATACTCGCGTATCGATGAAACGCGCAACGCGAGCGTCTCGCCGGGTTTTAATCCCGTATCCCACGCGCGTTGGAGTGTTCTGCCAAAATTTCGGAGATACGTAATGGCGATTTCACGCGATTCAATCGTCATCCTTCCGTTGAATCGTGTGAAAAAGGCTATACTTGTATGAATCCTGCCATCGGTCTGACAAAAAAAAAAAAGCACGAATAATTTGTTAATGGCGCGTCGACATGGGGGATATAAGCTTCACGTGATTTATTTCAGGCGATCATTAAGTGCGAAGTGTGTGTAAATTTGGTTTAATAAACGCGGGGGCTTCGAACGCGACTGTAGTATCGGATTTTCGATTTTAATAAAGAAAATAGAAACGGTAATTGGATTATTATTGACGCGGCTGCGATGAGAATTTAATTAGCTTAAGTAAAGTATTCGCCAGTGCAGCCAATCGCCGCGAAAATGTTCGACGAGCTGAAAATATATTCATCGAGGTAGCTGTCATGATTAATCAATATGGAGGAAATATATTTACCGAACGTAACTGCTTTATTGATTTAACCTACGCGAAATATTTATTGAGCCAGCTATTGCCATGACCAATTAATTTCTGCGAAAGACTACATTATTAAGTCGTGTAATGCTGGGTAATTTAAATCGAAAAATAGGTGACAAAAAGTATTTTGATAAAAAATTTTGTAATTTGTCGGAAATATTTAATCTACCATTAGTATTTCGGGTACGCGCGCGTGCCAGTATAATTAAAAATTTTTTTTCTCTGTTAAAATAATATTTATCTTTAATTTTGCACATTGCGCAACCATCGTTTCTTTTTTTCCAATTAAAATGGCACAAAAAATAGCTTCTTTCTAGAGATATAAAAAATCAGGGAGTTAATGAGCAATTAAATACCCATTTTAACTAAAATCCAGATTAAAAGGTTTTGATTCGCGCGAATGCTATTATCAGCGCGCGCACACGTTGATTTACAGTGATTCATCCAGCGTTGATTCTAAATCGAACGCAGTCGAATAAAGCGATGCGCCGTCGAATATCTCTCTCTTTCTCTTTTTTATCGTTTACCGCGCGCGATCGAGCGTTTTTGAATCGCCGGATAAAACAGCCTCGAATTGGCCGTTTCGCCTCGACGCCGATGCGATGGTTTCGCCGTAGGAATTACCTGGTAAAAAATCTCTTCACGGACGACCGCGGCGGCGCCCCCGCCGCCTCTTCCTCCCCGCCGTAATCGAGTCCTCGAATAGCGATCGACCGGAAACAGGATGATAAGAACTTGCTGTCACTCTTCGTGGATGTGCATATTTTACCCGCGAACAGCCCTCTCCCTCCCTCTCCACCCCTCTTCTCGCGAGCAAAGCGACTCGCTGCACGTATCCTCATCGCGTCTGCGATTAGGGATGCCGACTACACCGTGATAATATAGTGTAGCTCGCACGGTATTACTCTAAAATTAAAAAAAAAGAAAGAAAAGAATTGTATTTGCATTCTTAAATAAAATCTTGCATAATTTTGCATAAATTCTTGCATAAATAAAATCACGTTCTTATAAAAAAAAAACTTATAATATAATATTAATATAAATTAATTAATATAAATTATAATATAATTTTTTGTAGGATATACTAACATATAAGAGAAATCACAATATTTTTAGACAGTAATATTATACATTACATTATACATTATAGTATTACATTTTATTAATAAGCATTGTAATTATTCAAATATTTTGATGCACAAACTAATGTATCATTGTTAACAAATAATAGAACAACTGAATAATTTACGATTCTTATAATAATAAATATCTTAATTTTGTTATATTTCAGCTTTATAATAAATGTTGTAAAAAAGAATATATTTTTCATATTATTTGTATTGTATGTAAAATTTTCTCTTTCTGCGTGAACTATATCTTTATATTTATATACACCCAAAGTAGAAAAATCTAACAAACCTGGAATTCTTAGGGTTTTCCTTTCTACCTTAAAAAATTAGGAAATTCTAATGGAATTTTATTGAGAATTTTTTATACTTAAGTTTTTTACCGTTTAGATAGTGGTATCGCTTTTATCATATGTCGTTCAAAAATTAGCTTTACAACTAATAAATCAATATTAACTACCAAAAAATTGCCCTAGAAATATGTGTTTTATATTTTTTAAAACAAATAAATATATTTATTTTAAATTATATTTATAAGGATTTTGAATTATGTGTTTTCTTAAATATATTATAAATATATATTGCGCATTTTCTGCGCGTATTCAATATCTCAAACTATTGAATATGCAGTACACAATCTTTATTGTAATTCTTACAAGTGAAAAAAGAATATAAATGTTACGCATGCGAAAAGTGCTTGTCTTATGAAGGCCAAATGAAGAAACTTATTTTAAACAGAATTGCATCTAAAAATTCTTTAATTTTACCTGAAATTTTGAACAAAAATATCTAGAAGATGAGAGAATTCTCACGGCATTTTTTACAAAATCCGAGTAAACATCCTGAGAAAGATGCTATATATTAACTAGCATTTTTCCATCCTCGCTCACACAATTTAATATATGAAATAAACATTATTATATTTATATATTGATATTTATATATTTAGATAAAAAACATTTCGCAATATTCCCGCAGTGATATTTCAACATGGACTCTAGATTGTGTGTGGTCTTTCTTCTATAAATACAAACAGTTTTCACAATGTTCCAGCAAATAAATGCATTGCGCGGCGAGTTATAAAGTAGCTCTTCCTCTCTTTTTCTCTTTCTCTCTCTTTCTCCCCCTCTGCTATGTACATAAAAATCTAAATTCATCGAAATTCACGTCAATCGTGCGTATCGGCAATAGCCATAGGCACCGGCATGCGTCACTCGTATCCGGGATTGCGGCAAATCGACGAAACACATTCGATGTCGAATAAATAGCGGGCGCAGTCAATTTGCCGCAAAAATATCCGACGGGAATGAGAATATCGCGGGGGTGGAAAAGCATAAGGGAGAGGGAAAAGAAGAGGGGGAAAAGAGGATTCCGCGATCTCGTTTTATCCCGCAAAGTTTGCTGACTCGAGTCCTTTTTCGCTGAAATTCCGGATACGTTCCGCTGCCATGGCAGTATCGATTATTATGTTAGACGATAGGCCAAATCGAAGTTTACTCTCCCTCATCCCTAATTCTAGCTAAGATCGTTCCTTTTTGTTCAATTTGCCTCTTCGAAAAAGGGGCAATTGGACCGGAAGAAGAGAGCGACGGATTATCGGACGACGAAATCCTCGCGGGGAATCCCCCGTCGTAGAGCAAGAAAAATCCTAGATTTAAGATGCTTACAGAAGCCGCGAGTCCCCAAACTCGCGTTATCTCCGTGTCGGATTGGTCAAGAAATTTCTCTGTCTAAAAATTCTAAATGACATACAGGGTGGAGTACGTCCCTCCTCGCGTGTTTTATATATCGTCTCGATCAATAAAGCTTATCTATTCTCTGCCACCGCCGTAAAGGTGGGCGGCAATTAATAATCGGACGTTTTAATTATCGCTATCCTCTTCGCGAGAAATTAATCCGATGACCCGCGTTATTTTCCCGGCTTTTCCCATGAATAATTGCGTATCCATCGTATATCCGGCCGACCGACTATTATCGGCATTAATCCGCGAATGAACGCCATAATGTCGGGCATCGGGATCGCGAATGAAGTGCGGGGATTGCTTTGATCCATCATCGAGATGAGGCACGGCGGCTTTCCCGACCAGTTGATTCGACAGAGAGGCAAACGATCCCCGTTGATGAGTCCGAGGATTTCATATTCACTCGTATGACTGCTTCTTCTCTTTCTCTCTCTCGTCGTGATTATCACGCCCATTATATCGCGGAAATGTAAAAGCGCCGATTCGACTATATATTCGCCACGCGAATCGAGTAATCGCATATAAAGATCTATTTTTTAAAGGAGAAAAAAGTATTTATCCGACGCACACATGTCTTCCGTCTGTGTAAACGGTACAATTTTCAAATATCATATAAGTTAATTAATATCTATAATGTGATTTTTTAAAAATTAATTTTATCACCTGTCAATATTTAGTAATAATACAATATCATGTGACGATAAAACGGAGGATATCTCTGCGTCGGTTAAATATTTTTTCCTCCTTCAAAAAATTCTCTCGTTCTCCGACGAATTTTAGGGAATAGAAATTTCCAGTCTTTGTCGCGTTGCGAGTTCGATCTTGGGGCGAGGAAAATCCTAGGAGACAGAAAGAGAAGAGCTTCCGTTTCTATCACGCCGTTATCGTCCTTACGTCCGCGCGTCACAATTCTTGGCAACATCGGCCACTCTTAAGGATCCTCAAACGGCCCTCGCGACGCGAGGAAACGTCAGGCCGTCTCGTCATCCCAGAGCTCTTGGAGCGAATTCAATGGTCTGGCTTAGATCCAACCATGTTAATGGTTTCCCTCTCCCCTGTCTCTCTCTCTCTCTCTCTCTCGCCATGTTACGTTCGGCGCACAATTCCGTTTGTGCAATAAGTTCTTCCCGAATTTACGAACCATTCGCTATCGTCGTGTCTTCGAAAGTGCGTCAATGTTGCTTTTGAGAAATAAAAATTCCGTATTTGTTACATTGTTTTTACGCTTAAATTTGATACTACAACGATTTGTGGAGGTAGTATCTTATATCTTCACTTAAAATATGTAATTTCGTAGTAATTCAGTTATTTAACAAATAATCTCTCCGACCTAACAATTTAATATAAGGAACAAATAATTCTTGACGGTATTTACTCTTTCTCTCTTTCTTTCAGCATTCAGAGTTTTATTTTATTTTTTTATAGCAATTTAAAGAATTTCAGAGACGCAATTTTAACGCGACACGCAACACAATTCAAGAACACTGTCTCTAAAAAAAAACTCTTAGACTTCACAAAATCCTGAAAATCCCTTCACCGGAGTCTTCCATCTCCGCGCTTCGATAGGTTCCGAGTGCCCGCGAATCCGAGCGCGTAATCCATTTTACGCGCGAATTAAGCGGCGCCGCGTGCTGTCGAAAGCCGTTGGCTATTAAACGGCGAATCATCCTAGCGGCATCCGCATTTCCTTCAAGGCGGAATCGCGCGGTCCCCATTTCCGATCGTTCGACGTCGCCGAGATTGCACGACGACGATGTATTCCCTCGTCGAGCTGATATCTCTTCCCTTTTTTCTTTTTCTTTTTTTTTTCTTTTGCTTCCTTCATTCCGATGGAGCCGTCGATCCTCTTTTTCCCGCTCCGTTTAGAATGCTTACCTTCCGCGTCTCCCCTCTCCCCTCCCCCTCTTGTCACTCGCCCCCTTCTCTTTCTCAACTATCCGATATTGCATCCGCGTCCGATCCGACCTCATTGATGAGAGAGTCATTTACATCCGGCAATATTCATGGCGTCGCCGAGATCAAAGTCGAAATCGGTGACAGCAATCCTCGTCGTGTAAGCGGAATAGGACACCGACGGCGATAATCAAGGCGGCGGTAATCATTTAATAACGCGGGCGTTCTCGCGCGTGATAACGAGTCCGCGGAAATTGGAATTCGCGTCACGCGTCTCAAACCGTTCCTCGATCCCACGAGCGCACGAAATTTCATGGGATCATTCTCGCGAACGAGAAAGGAAGAGGTGGAGAGGGGAGGATATACATTTCCTCGCCATCATCCGAAAGAGGAAATTGTTGGATTCTTGAATTTTTAAACCCTTACGTTTTCCTGAAGGATATTCCCGTACCGATGTAAAATTCTTTCTCGCTTTGCGCCACATCGCTTTCCATTATATCAATTATTTAATAAGTCGACTGATAAAGATGGCGAGTCAGAGCGCGTTTGCTTTACGCGCGTTAATGTCGACGCTGGCGCGCATATAGTTGGCCCGCGAGAATTAATTTTATCACGCTAACTGTGTATAACGCGCTATTAATTCTGGCGTCCATCTCTCTCTCCTTCTTGCCTCCTCCTTCCCTCGTCTCTTCTTCCATCCTCGCGACGGAGGATTTACGAGGTACAGGCTCGCTTCCAGAAATGAAAACTTCGTTTCAATTTCATACATGGCAGTTCTCTTTCTCGGCGGAATTACACGGTATATTTTAGCGCTTTACGCGGAGCCGCCCGCCTGTATTTCACGACTAAGTATCGGCTTACGTATTCGCACGGAAAGGATTAATTTTATCGTAACCCCCGACGTAAACAATGCGAGCGCGCGCGCTCCCGCTTTTAATACACCGACGAAGGCAGAGAACTTGCACTACTTGTTTCTCTCTATCTCGAATACCGGCATGTTCCAGCGTGAAAATACGAGGGCTTAATCTAACTTTAACCAACGGAGAGGAGAGCACCAAAGAGTTGTGCGATACATCGAAGAATGTAATATTTACATCCGCGTACCTCTTTGAAGACCAACGAAGAGTCGAAGGATGATTAAAAATGCCCTACTGCTTCCTTGCCCCGGATATACCGGCTTCATATATTATATTATATCATATTTATCCGTGTATAAACGCACTCTCCTCTCCGCGGGTTTCGTTCGTGACGGGAGTCGGCGATGGATTTACGAGCGGCACCCCGTGACCTCTCGGAAACGAAGCCGGCGTTTAAATAGTCGATTCGGGAGGGAGAGGGCCGAGAATTTGTGGGCCGGCATACTAGGTCGACGACGGGATGAATCGCCGAAATTCCGCATAATACGACGATGGCAAACCCTGACCCTTCCTTCCCCTCTTCTCCGTCCGTCCGTTCGCCCCGTTATCCCCGAGTTCGAGTCGCTAAACCTTTTCGCGGCCCGTGCCATTGTCGATCCCGTGAGAGTGTTGCAGCGAAAGCTACGGAGAGCGTTTAATAGTGCGTCGCACGAACACGGATCCTCGTTCCGGTTTTAGCTCGCTGACTAACGGCGGCTGGCGTCGCGACGCCTGCCCGCGGCCTCTATTGTTTCTCGTGCGAGCCCCGTGTTGAGACAACACCCGCGTCCATGGACACAAATACACACACATACACACAAACATATCGCGCATGATCTAACAGTTTGCGTCCCGAAACTTTTTAGCCGTGCGGCGCGTTTGTCTTCGCCGCGCGAGACTTTGGATTAGCATTAAGTTAGTTTGCATACTTAACGCGCGAGATTGTCACGCGAAAAGTCACACCATAATGATATACTGGAATAAGGCAATTGCGCTACATATAGAATTCTTCTCGTTTCTTTTCGTCTCGCGTAGTCTTAGATTTTTTAAAATTTGTTTTTTTTCTCTGTGAAAAGATGTCATACAACATAAGACGCGATAAAGAGGTAAAAAACATTTCTAAACCTTCGAGGACGGCATATGTATATACGTTTCGAGATTTTTTCAAAAGGCAGCAAATATATATAAATGTTTTTAACTTTAATCGATAGATTTCCCTTTAAAAATTTAAAGTTTTCTGAAAATAGAATCTATTTGGTGTCTTCAATTGATTAGAGAAATTATTCATTAATCAATATGCGAAATCAATTGAAACCGAAAGAAGAACATCCGAAGAGACTTATTGATAAACATTTCCTTTCTCTTATTTAATTTGAGCCTGGTAAAAAAAAGAAAACAAAGAAGATGTATTGTCTGCAGCCAGAGAGAAAAAAAAAAAAATTAGTCAAGATATGAATGTATAGAGTATGATGCTGGTCTCTGCATAACTGATTTTGCTTCAAGGAATATTATACTTTAATTTATTTTCAATTAAAATTATATTTGTTTTCATTAAATATTTTTTATGAATTTTGTAAAAGTTTTCAATTTTGTAAAAGTCTTAAATTTTTTGAAAAGATATCCGTCTTCAAAGAATTTAGGAGAAAGGGATGAGGATTCTCAAGATGAGTTTGAATATTTAATTGACCGAAAATCCCGCGCATAAGAAAATCTATTTGGTATTTAATTATATCAGATATATATCGTCGCGCGTTGAAACAATAAACGCCGGGGAGGCTCCGCCCGAGAAGGAGAGCGTATCTGTTTTTAATACTGTTTCCTGCTAAGGGGATGATTTTCCGTCACGTCACGCGCGTCTAGAATCACTTGAGCGTTTAATAGCGCTCCGCCGCGGATCCTCGTTCTGGTTATAGCGGTTTCCATTGTTTTACTGAGCCACCGCATGCGATGCGGAAACGTGTGTACATTTTGCATAGAGGGTGTCTCGAGCGCGTCGCGCAATTTCTCTCGATTACGCGTTCTTCGGCGGAACGTTCGGGGTTAATTTTTCCCCGAGCAAAAATTTAATAACGGGTCATCTTTATTCAGCGCTTTTTTATTGGTCGGACAGTCAGAGAGAGAGAGAGAGAGAGAGAGAGCGTTGTATTAAAATTCTGTTAAGGTAAAATCCACTTGCAATTAAGCAGGGACCTAAATATCGCTTCTGTTTTATTCGCAAGGATAGGATACACACACACACATACACACACACACACACATACACACACACACACATACACGCACATGCGCGCGCGCACAAAATTGTCCAATATTTATTAAAAACGGACTGTTGTCTGTTAAATTTACAACGTCAACGTCCGTCCGGCAAATCTAATCGAAACAGGAGACTTACCCATTTGTCTCTTTGACGAGATGAAATTCAACTGAACCGTAAAGTGGGACCAAATCGAATGCAAATCGCTCGAAGACCGGAATCCTGTCGCGCGCATATTTTACAGCTACCCGTGTATTATGCAATGTACACACATGTGTGGGCGGATATTTCTTCGGACCCTTCGCAGGCAGCCACCGTGAACGTGAACCCCATCAAAACCGGCTTAAGCTAATTTGCAATTTACAGCATGTATGGCTCGCGCTCGCTACATCAGTTCAGACTGACCAACTATGGGGGACAAGGGGGAGTTTCATCCTGTTATCATGCGTCCCCTCCGCTCTCCTCCCACCTTGGCAGACGCAAGGTCCGGAAAATTGAAATACGTATCAGACGCGTAAGGAGATTTGCGCCAATTACAACGCCCGGTATAGTCCGGTTATTGTCGGGAATTCATTAATTTTGATTACTCGCGCGATTATGTATAGGGGGACTACCTGGGTCACCCGCGACTATTTCGTCCAACAATTGGCGCCGTATTTGTTTTATCCATAAGCGTGATCCCTCCCCGACAGTTTGTGAGAGATTAATAATTTTTATGTCTACCGATTGTGTTTCAAGATCGAAAGCAAATATTTGTATGGCAATAATACGCGAGAAGCTCACCCTTCTCTCCTACGTGTGTGATAATTGATCATACGTTTCGAGAATTATTACAATTTTATGTTTGAGTAAGATGCGGAAATGGTAATTAACAAGCTTTCAGCATCCGCTGATGGTTTGTTCAAATGAAAGAGCTACTGGGGTAAAGTAAATGTTTGCTCGAAATAAGCGCGTAATTGTTCCTATAAATGCTTACTTGATATAAGCGCAGTATTTTCCGCGTGAATATTAAATCGCAGATTTTTTTGAAAATTCTCGTTTTCTTCGTACGAAGCGCAAAGAGGAATGCC